>NW_019943003.1:83947-96257 GCF_002910315.2 Salvelinus sp. IW2-2015 | reverse complement strand
TGGTGAGTCCCTCAGTAATGGTGATAATATTGTATCGTTGAGGTCCCTCAGTATGGTGAAATTATGGTATGCTGAGGTCCCTCAGTATGGTGATAATATGGTATGTTGAGTTCCCTCAAGTATGGTGATAATATGGTATGGTGAGGTCCCTCAGTATGGTAATAATATGGTATGGTGAGGTCCCTCAGTATGGTAATAATATGGTATGGTGAGGTCTCTCAGTATGGTGATAATAGGGTATGGTCCCTCAGTATGGTGATAATATGGTATGGTGAGGTCCCTCAGTATGGTAATAATATGGTATGGTGAGGTCTCTCGGTATGGTGATACTATGGTATGGTGAGGTCCCTTAGTATGGTGATAATATGGTATGGTGAGACCCCTCAGTATGGTGATAATATGGTATGTTGAGGTACCTCAGTATGGTAATAATATTGTATGTTGAGGTCCCTCAGTATGGTGATAATATGGTATGGTGAGGTCCCTCAGTATGGTGAAAATATGGTATGGTCCCTCAGTATTGTGACAATATGGTATGTTGAGGTCCCTCAGTATGGTGATAATATTATATGGTGAGGTCCCTCAGTATGGTGATAATATTGTATGGTGAGGTCCCTCAGTATGGTGATAATATGGTATGGTGAGGTCCCTCAGTATGGTGATAATATGGTATGGTCCCTTAGTATGGTGACAATATGGTATGTTGAGGTCCCTCAGTATATTGATAATATTGTATGGTGAGGTCCATCAGTATGGTGATAATTTTGTATGGTGAGTGTCACGTTCTGACCTTAGTTGCTTTTTTATGTCTTTCTTTTGGTTTGGTCAGGGCGTGAGTTGGGGTGGGCATTCTATGTTCTATATTCTATGTTTTGTCCTATGTGTTGTATTTCTGTGTTTGGCCTAGTGAGGTCCCTTAGTATGGTGATAATATCGTATGTTGAGGTCCCTCAGTATGGTGATAATATGGTATGGTGAGGTTCCTCAGTATGGCGATAATATCGTTTTGTGAGGTCCTTGGAAATTCCCTGCCCAGTTATGACCTGCATTAACTGGCCAGAAGAGGGTTGTCATATGCAGATTATGGTACTCATCTGGACATGCATCCCATATACTGTACATTATTGTTCAGTAGACTGGACCATTTACTCTATACTATTATATGACTGTTTGATTCATGTTATAGGTCAAATGCAATAGATTTAATGAATGCATTTAGTAATAGAATTGTAACAATACCCCCCACCCCTCCATCACAAATGCACATGCGCACACACACACACACCTGTCTCTTATACACATCTAGATGTGTATAAGAGACAGCCTCCTAAACCTTGTCCCTGCCTCACCTTAAACCATCAGCTCCCCTGTAATTAATTACAGTGTTCACTTTCTTCCCCAAATAAGCCTGTCACACCTCCCCTTTCACTCTTTCATCATCCCTCGGTTTTTCAGAAGCCACGCGTCGGCCGATATGAGCCCTGAGGGGGTGGAGAAATGACATGGCGTCGACAGAGACAGCGGCTGTTTTTAAATCAAACTGACAAACAGATTTATCATTGTTTAACTTGTCCAAAGTGTATTTTCCGGTTGCTCTACATCTGAAGATGGCACTGCAGTGGTTAGCGGCCATTTTACAGGCTCCTGCCAAATGTGCTATTTAGTGTGTTTTTTATGCTGATCTTAACTTTTTGTACAATGTCTCCGTTATATATTCCTATGACCGAAAACAGATTGTGGACAACAGAACAGCGATTACTAACCTCGATTTGGATGAAGATTTCTACTTGGCAGCTCTGGACGTACTGCTTACTCCAGACCAGGCCTTAATCCCCGGCACTCTAAAGGGGAAGCGGTGGCGGAAAAAAGGCAGGCCTCCTAACGAGATTAATAGACCGCCATTTCCCACTGTTGACAAATGTGCAGTCACTGGAGAACAAACTGGATGAGCTCCGTTCGAGACTATCCTATAAACGGGACCTGAAGAACTGTAATAATGTTTCTCTGAGTCTTGGCTGAACAAGGACATAGATAATACTGTATATATCTTGCGGGGTTCTGCACGCATCGTCTAGACAGGACAGCAGCCTCGGGTACGACTAAGGGAGAGGGGTATCGCTTTGTTAACAGCAGCTTGTGCGCGACCTCTAATGTTAAAGAAGTCTCTAGTTTTTGCCCGCCTTTGTCGTTAGAATACCTAATGAGCTGCAGACCATACTATTTACTAAGAGAGTTTTCATCTATATTTTTCGTATATGTCTATTTACCACCACAAATCGATGCTGGCACTAAGATCGCACTCAAAGAACTGTATAGGGCCATAAGCAAACAAGAAAAAGTACATTTCTCGTGGCCGGTGATTTTTTTTTTACCAGCATGTCACCTGTTCAAATAGAGGGGACAAAACTCTAGATCACCTTTACTCCACACAAAGAGATGTGTACAAGGCTCTCCCTTCCTTTGATAAATCTGACCATAATTATATCTTCCTGATTCCTGGTTACAAGCAAAAACTTAAACTGGAAGTACCAGTGACACACACAATACGGAAGTGGTCGGATGAAACAGATGCTAAGCTACATGACTGTTTCGCTACCACAGACTGGAATATGTTCAGAGATTACAAAGGGAAACCCAGCCGGGAGCTGCCCAGTGACGTGAGTTTACCAGACGAGCTAAATRCCTTCTAGGTTCGCTATGAGGCAAGCAGCACTGAACCATGAATGAGAGCACCAGCTGTACTAGACGACTGTGTGATCTCGCTCACGGCAGCYGATGTGAGTTAGACAATTAAACAGGTTAACATTCACAAGGCCGCGGGCCAGATGGATTAGCAGGCTGCGTACTCAGAGCATGCACTGATCAGCTGGCAAGTGTCTTCACTGACATTTTCAATCTCTCCCTGACCCTGTCTGTAATATTGACATGTTTCAAGCAGACCTCCATAGTCCCTGTGTCCAAGAATGCCAAGGAAACCTGTATAAATGACTATCGCCTCATAGAACTCACATCTGTAACCATGAAATGCCTTGAAAGGCTGGTCATGGCTCACATCAACACCATCATCCCAGACACCCTGGACCCACTCTAATTTGCATACTGCTCCAACAGATCCACAGATGATGCACTCCACATAGGAACACCTATGTGATAATGTTGTTCATTGACTACAGCGCAGCGTTCAACCCCATAGTGCCCTGCAAGCTCATCACTAAGCTCAGGACCCTGGGACTGAACTCCTCCCTCTGCAACTGGATCCTGGACTTCCTGACAGACCGCCCCCAGGTGGTGAGGGTAGGCAACAACACATCTGTCATGCTGACCCTCAACACAGGGGCCCCCCAGGGTGCGTGCTTAGGCCCCTCTTATACTCCCTGTTCACCMATGACTGTGTGGCCACATACAACTCCAACACCATCATTACGTTTTCTGACAGCACAATGGTGGTAGGCCTGATCATCGTCTACGATGAGACAGCCTATATGGAGGAGGTCAGTGACCTGGCAAGACAATGGGGAAGGCCCTAAAAAAGGAAGGCCCTAAACTGTTCTCTCTGCTGCTGCACGGCAAGTGGCACCAATGCACCAAGTCTGGAACCAACAGTACCCTGAACAGCTTCAACCCCAAGCCATAATACTGCTAAATAGTTAAACAAATAGCTACTCGGACTWTGTGCATTAACCTCACTAGGGTCTGTGGGACGGTARCGTCCCACCTCGTCAACAGCCAGTGAAAGTGCAGGCRCCAAATTCAAAACAACAGAAATCCCATAATTAAAATTCCTCAAACATACATGTATTTTCCACCATTTTAAAGATACACTTGTTGTAAATCCAGCCACAGTGTCCGATTTCAAAAAGGCTTTACGACGAAAGCAAACCAAACGATCATGTTAGGTCAGAGCCAAGTCACAGAAAAACACAGCCATTTTCCCAGCCAAAGAGAGGAGTCACAAAAAGCAGAAATAGAGATAAAATGAATCACTAACCTTTGATGATCTTCATCAGATGACACTCATAGGACTTCGTGTTACACAATACATGTATGTTTTGTTCGGTAAAGTTCATATTTATATCCAAAAATGGTTCAGTAGGTCCAAAACATCCGGTGATTTTGCAGAGAGCCAATTTACAGAAATACTCATAATAAACATTGATAAAAGATACAACTGTTATGCATGGAATTTTAGATTTACTTCTCCTTAATGCAACCGCTGTGTCAGATTTCAAAAAAACTTTACGGAAAAAGCACACCATGCAATAATGTGAGTACGGCGCTCAGACGACAAATCAAGCCAAACAGATATCCGACATGTTGGAGTCAACAGAAGTCAGAAATAGCATTATAAGTATTCACTTACCTTCGATGATCTTCATCAGAATGCACTYCCAGGAATCCCAGTTCCACAATAAATGTTTVTTTTGTTCGATAATGTCCATCWWTTATGTCCAAATTCCTCCTTGTTGTTCGCGCGTTCAGTACACAATCTAAACTCACGACACGCGTGCAAGTCCAGCGGAAAGTACGGACAAAAAGTCCAAAAAGTTATATTACAGTCCGTAGAAACATGTCAAACGAAGTATAGAATCAATCATTAGGATAATTTTAACATAAATCTTCAATAATGTTCCAACCGGAGAATTCCTTTGTCTGTAGAATTGCAATGGAACAGAGCTCGCGGCTCTCTGGCAGACCTCTGACTCATTCCCCTYTCATTCGCCCCCACTTSACAGTAGAAGCATCAAACAAKGTTCTAAAGACTGTTGACATCTAGTGGAAGCCTTAGGAAGTGCAATTTGACCCTATAGACACTGTGTATTCGATAGGMCAAGAGTTGAAAAACTACAAACCTGAGATTTCCCACTTCCTGGTTGGATTTTTTCTCAGGTTTTTGCCTGCCATTTGAGATCTGTTATAYTCACAGACATCATTCAAACAGTTTTAGAAACTTCAGACTGTTCTATCCAAATATACTAATTATATGCATATTCTAGCTGTTATGGCTGAGTAGCAGGCAGTTTAATTTGGGCACGGTTTTCATCCAAAAATCCCAATGCTGCCCCCTACCCTAGTGAAGTTAACCAGTGGAGGCTGCTGAGGGGAGCTCATAATAATGGCCGCAATGGAGCAAATGGAATAGAATCAAACCCTTGGAAACCATGTGTTTGATAAGATTCTACTCCAGTCATTACCACAAGCCGTTCTCCCCAATTAAGGTGCCACCAATTTTTGACTGATCACATACGCTGCTGCTACTGCTTATTATCTRTCCTGTTGCCTAGTCACGTTACCCCTACTTACATGTACATACAGTATCTACMTCAATTACCTCGTACCCTTGCACATCGACTTGGTACTGGTACGCTGTGTATATAGACAAGTTATCATTACTTGTATTTATTCCTTTTGTTATCTTTTTATTATGTTTCTCCCTGCATTGTTGTGAAGGACCCGTAAGAAAGCATTCCACTGTTAGTCTAGACTGGTTGTTTATAAAGAATATATGACAAATAAAATTTGATTTTGTTTGAATGTGTGTTCTCGTGCTCTCTATAGATGGGTTGGCTAACAACGTCTTGAAAACAATGTGCGTGCTTCTATGGAGCAGAAGTCAGCCTGTTGTTGTGAATCTGGAATATTTGGCTCAGTTGGTAGAGCATGGTGCTTACAACACCAGGGTTTCTGGTTTGATTCCCACGGGGGACCAGCACAAAAAGTATGAAAATGTATGCACTCACTACTGTAAGTCGCTCTGGATAAGAGTGTCTACTAAATGTCTAAAATGTAAAAAAAAAAAAAAAATTGATGGACAGATTGCTAGCAAGAAAGACAAAAAACTGCCATGTGGGGAATTGAAAGTGGCTTGTTTCATCTTGTTATTGATACCATGTCTTGTTTTGAGGTATTTTGACAGATTTCATGTCAATGCTAATATGGCTAAAATTCGCTAGATAGCTAACCAACAACTGTATTTGAGAGACAAACAAGTGGTCATTGTGCAAATTTATTTATGTTTTCAATAAACATTGTAGACAAAATATAGCTTACATGTTGTCAACAATCTAAGCCAACTTCATCTGTTTTCCCCCTTCGTTATGCTAAACAACCTACCCATCTATAGCGGCACTTCTCCATGGACTAATTGGGAGTGTACCTGGGACAGTCTGCAGTATGTGTCCACACTATGTGTGTACTGTTAAAGCCAATGATCAGAATGGAAGGCTAGAAGTGAAGCAGTCTCATTACAGACTGCACAGGACTACTGCACATGCAGGCCTTCTATAAATGCAATGTTTCACACAAAAGAGTAAATAACTCATACATCCTACACTCACACACAGTCCACACAAGTGTTTCTATAAGAGAGCAGTGATGAATGTAACACTCAGCTGTCTATCAGAGAGCAGGTGTGATGTAACACTAAACTGTCTATCAGAGAGCAGGTGTGATGTAACACTAAACTGTCTATCAGAGAGCAGGTGTGATGTAACACTAAACTGTCTATCAGAGCAGGTGTGATGTAACACTAAACTGTCTATCAGAGAGCAGGTGTGATGTAACACTAAACTGTCTATCAGAGAGCAGGTGTGATGTAACACTAAACTGTCTATCAGAGAGCAGGTGTGATGTAACACTAAACTGTCTATCAGAGAGCAGGTGTGATGTAACACTAAACTGTCTATCAGAAGCAGGTGTGATGTAACACTAAACTGTCTATCAGAGAGCAGGTGTGATGTAACACTAAACTGTCTATCAGAGAGCAGGTGTGATGTAACACTAAACTGTCTATCAGAGAGCAGGTGTGATGTAACACTAAACTGTCTACAGAGAGCAGGTGTGATGTAACACTAAACTGTCTATCAGAGAGCAGGTGTGATGTAACACTAAACTGTCTATCAGAGAGCAGGTGTGATGTAACACTAAACTGTCTATCAGAGCAGGTGTGATGTAACACTAACTGTCTATCAGAGCAGGGTGATGTAACACTAAACTGTCTATCAGAGCAGGTGTGATGAACACTAAACTGTCTATCAGAGAGCAGGTGTGATGTAACACTAAACTGTCTATCAGAGAGCAGGTGTGATGTAACACTAAACTGTCTATCAGAGCAGGTGTGATGTAACACTAAACTGTCTATCAGAGAGCAGGTGTGATGTAACCTAAACTGTCTATCAGAGAGCAGGTTTGATGTAACACTAAACTGTCTATCAGAGAGCAGGTGTGATGTAACACTAAACTGTCTATCAGAGAGCAGGTTGATGTAACACTAAACTGTCTATCAGAGCAGGTGTGATGTAACACTAAACTGTCTATCAGAGAGCAGTGTGATGTAACACTAAACTGTCTATCAGAGAGCAGGTGTGATGTAACACTAAACTGTCTATCAGAGAGCAGGTGTGATGTAACACTAAACTGTCTATCAGAGAGCAGTGTGATGTAACACTAAACTGTCTATCAGAGGCAGGTGTGATGTAACACTAAACTGTCTATCAGAGAGCAGGGTGATGTAACATAAACTGTCTATCAGAGCAGGTGTGATGTAACACTAAACTGTCTATCAGAGAGCAGTGGTGATGTAACACTAAAACTGTCTATCAGAGAGCAGGTGTGATGAACACTAAACTGTCTATCAGAGAGCAGGTGTGATGTAACACTAAACTGTCTATCAGAGAGCAGTGTATGTAACACTAAACTGTCTATCAGAGAGCAGGTGTGATGTAACACTAAACTGTCTATCAGAGAGCAGGTGTGATGTAACTAAACTGTCTATCAGAGAGCAGGTGTGATGTAACACTAAACTGTCTATCAGAGAGCAGGTGTGATGTAACACTAAACTGTCTATCAGAGAGCAGGTGTGATGTAACACTAAACTGTCTATCAGAGAGCAGGTGTGATGTAACACTAAACTGTCTATCAGAGAGCAGGTTTGATGTAACACTAAACTGTCTATCAGAGAGCAGGTGTGATGTAACACTAAACGTCTATCAGAGAGCAGGTGTGATGTAACACTAAACTGTCTATCAGAGAGCAGGTTGATGTAACACTAAACTGTCTATCAGAGAGCAGGTGTGATGTAACACTAAACTGTCTATCAGAGAGCAGGTGTGATGTAACACTAACTGTCTATCAGAGCAGTGTGATGTAACACTAAACTGTCTATCAGAGAGCAGGTGTGATGTAACACTAAACTGTCTATCAGAGACAGGTGTGATGTAACACTAAACTGTCTATCAGAGAGCAGGTGTGATGTAACACTAAACTGTCTATCAGAGAGCAGGTGTGATGTAACACTAAACTGTCTATCAGAGAGCAGGTGTATTCACCAGGGTCCTTTGTAGTCCGTAAAAGTTTGCAAGCCCTGCCTCATCCGACGAGGTAGCTGGGTTTGCCTGTTTGATGGTTCGTCGGAGGGCATAGGGGGATTCGGGTTAGAGTCCCGCACCTTGAAAGTGGCAGCTCTACCCTTTAGCTCAGAGTGGCTGTGGCCTGTAATCCATGGCTTCTGGTTGGGGTAGTACGTACAGTCACTGTGGGGACGACGTCATCGATGCACTTTTTGATGAAGCCAGTGATTGAAGGATGTGCTCCTCAATGCCACGGAAGAATCCCGTAACATATTCCAGTCTGTGCTAGCAAAACAGTCCGTAGTTAGCATCTGCATCATCTGACCACTTCCGTATTGAGCGAGTCACTGGTACTTCCTGCTTAAATTTTTGCTTGTAAGCAGGAATCAGGAGGATAGAGTTATGGACATATTGCCAAATGGAGTTGAGGGAAAGCTTTGTACGTGTCTCTGTGTGTGTGAGTAAAGGTGGTCTAGATTTTTCCCCTCTGGTTTCACGTAGGTAAAACGGATTTAAGTTTCCCTGCATTAAAGTCCCCGACCACTAGGAGCGCTGCCTTTGGATGAGCATTTTTTGTTTGGTTATGGCCTTATACAGCTCGTTGACTGCCTTAGTGCCAGCATCGGTTTGTGGTGGTAAATATCCAGCTACAAAAAATATAGATAAACTCTCTTGGTGAATAGTGTGGTCTACAGCTTATCATAAGATACTCTAACTCAGGTGAGCAAAACCAAGAGACTTCCTTCTTAAGTATACGCACTTTTTTTTTTATTGCCTAAAATGACATACCCGAATCTAACTGCATGTAGCTCAAGGCTTGAAGCAAGGATATGCATGTTCTTGGTACCATTTGAAAGGAAACACTTTGAAGTTTTTGGAACTGTGAAAGGATTGTAGGAGAATATAACACAACAGATCTGGTAAAAGATAATACAAAGACAAAACCAACCGTTCATTTTWATTTTTTTCAACTTTGAAATGGAAGAGAAAGGCCATAATGTATTATTCCAGCCCATGTGTAATTTAGATGTTGGCCACTAGATGGCAGCAGTGTATGTGCAAMGTTTTAGATTGATCCAATGAACCATTGCATTTCTGTTCAAAATGTTGTATAAAGTCTGCCCAAATGTGCCCAATTTGTTTATGAATAACTTTTCATGTTCAGAATTGTGCACTCTCCTCAAACAATAGCATGGTATTCTTTCACTGTAATAGCTACTGTAAATTGGACAGAGCAGTTAGATTAACACAAATTTAAACTTTCTGTCAATATCAGATATGTCTATATCCTGGTAAATTTTCTTCTTACATACAACCTCATGCTAATCGCATTAGCCTACGTTAGCTCACTGACCCTGAATGAGGCTCTTCCCCATTTCTGTCTTTCGTTAAATCCATTGTACAGTTCCAGTCCCCGCCGACCACCTGCGTCTCCTCAGGCGCTACCTGTGAGAGTTCCTGTCTAAGACACCCAAAAATATCCCACCTCTCTCTCCCTGTGTTAGGCGCAGACACAATTTTTATATATTTTTTTATTTCACCTTTATTTAACCATAAAGACAAAACCCATGTTGTAAATTTCTGCTTTTACAACAAGCTGCCTACCCTTACACAACTCCTTTGAGGAGCACATTTTTACAGACAGACCCGGTACAAAAAGGACTGCCACCCCTGCACTAATATTTGTCCCATGGCTCAATACACTTGCCCCTTTCCACCAGAGCCCCCAATCGACTTCATTCAACACATCACTATGCGTCTCCTGCAGAAACAACACCTGACTTTTTTGTTTTACATATTCACCCAACACACTCCTCTTTCCCGCATCTCTGGTGCCATTTATATTAAGCGAGCCTACCTAAAGAGTCTCCATAAGAAGTGGGATAAAAGCTACCAAATAATGAGACCAATAGCAAAGCTCCAAAAGCCCCAGTGCAAGAAAGAAACTATACATCTAAACAGTGTCTGAAGGTAGACCTGTACGCGCTGTTGTGTTCCACTTCCTCAACCTAAACTGTTTCCTGGGTGAGAGGACACCATGCCCCTCATTTTTCATGTTGTACTGATTTTACAAACTTTCTCAGATCATAAAAAAAAGCCTCAAGATTAACTTTTTCCCCTTGGTCTCATTCAGGAACCTTGTCAACCTTGTTCCCTCACCATGTACTTTGGCCCCTCCCTCTGCTTGACTGACTGTCAGCTCTGGACCCATTGAGGAGGCATCTGAAAATAAGGCCTCCTCATCATCCTCTTCCTCAGACTCACTTTCCTCCTCCTCATCTCTATCTCCCATCCTGACCACCTGCCCTTCCTCTCTGGTCAGGGGCCTTCCCTCCAGCACCAGGCAAAGGTTCCTTGCTGCCTTTGACCACCCCAGCCTCTCCCCTCCCCCCTCCCCCCTTCTCCCTCTTTTTAATTTTCCACTTGAAACCCTCCTCTCCCCCTAGGGTCTCGTTACACTCCCACTATAACTCTCCTCATCCACTTAGCATAACCTGACTAGACCCCAGCCTCATCCTACACCAGCCCATCCATAGCATGACTAGCCCGAATTCTCATCTAACACCACCAATCCATAGCATGACAAGGGCCCAGCCTCATCTACACCACGCATCCTGGCATTGACTTGGCCCAGCCTCTGCTTGCCTACGGCCTCAGTGGCCCCCCGCACTTTGACCTCAATTTTCCCCATTGGCGCTTTACCTCACCTTGTCTACGGCCATTATGTGGGCACGCAAAGCTCCTTATGCCCAAATCCCCGACACTCACAAACACCGTAACTAATCTGTGCTGGCAAAACCCTGCGTAGAGCCCTCCCCATGCCTCAATTTAAGACTTTCTCATTGGTTATTCAGAACAGAACAATTGCCTCCGGAATGAACCAACATTGAAAACCCTCTAGCACTTACCAAAACAAACTCAGCTTCTTTCCTGAATTTATTCATCCGTAATAAACGGAGGAAAATTTGCGACAACCACCCTGGTCGAAGGGGTAGAAAGAGGTGAAATTGGCACCAACACACCCCTTACAAATATTCCACTAGCAATGAGCCTACACGCCAAATTTGCTCTTTTCAAAATCAAATTACAACCACAGCTTTGTTCATTCTTGAAGCGGAATGTATAAATTCAGCTCCTACCTGTTCACCGACCGCGAGCAGAACCTCCTCCACCTTAACTCCGTTCTCAGGAACACACCTGAATCCATGCCGTATCGACAGCGTCTCCTCYGYGCTAGGCTGAGAAGCCATCACGCAYACCACACCTTCCAAACCCCAGGAAACCAAAACGCTGTCGTCTTCCACCCTAACTTTGAAAATAAAAATTGAAAGAAAAGACCAAGGACAGAGCCCTCCACACCAAACACTCAAACTTCCCAAAAAAACTCCCAGCATACACTGCGAGAGAGAGAGACCAACTGAGGAGGATAGATGAAGAAACCAGAGGAAGAAACTATTTTACCCCACAGCAGGGACTCTTTTCAGAGGTTGTGTCAAACAGCTGAGTTAACCACAGTGTCTTAGTCATTCCCTGAGGTGTCCAGGAAGCCTACTATAGCATGCAGATTTACTACAGGCTACCTGACTGGAAAATATGTCTTAATAGCTACCTATTGAAGAGAAGCAGAGGGGAAATGGATGGTTTACAGTATAGGTCTGGAGAACAAGCTGTAGTCACACTGGTGCCTCACTCTTCTGTTGGAGAGGAGAGGTAGGAATAGGAGGAGGGAAGAAGAGAGGGGAGGAGATGAGAAAAGAAGAGCATGCATTAATTGATTGTAGTTGAGACTTGCTAATGTGTGCCAATGGGCCATGTTTTAACAGCCAACCATGTAAATCCTGGTTCTCTGAGGTCCAGATAGAAAGTTTCAAAGCACTCACTCTTAGCCCTCTCTTCCTATCCTTCAGTTCTCTCTTACTCTCCTTCAGCTTTTCTTCCCTCTCTTTCAGCTCTCTCTTACTTTC
>NW_019943003.1:72916-80137 GCF_002910315.2 Salvelinus sp. IW2-2015 | reverse complement strand
TAGTTTTTTGTGTGCTCTAGGGCAACGGTGTCTAGGATGGAATTTGTGTCCTGGCGACTGGACCTTTTTGGAACACCATATTTTGGTCTTTACTGAGATTTACTGTCAGGGCCCAGGTCTACAGAATCTGTGCAGAAGATCTAGTGCTGTTGTAGGCCCTCCCTTGGTTGTGACAGAAGCACCAGATCATCAGCAAACAGTAGACATCTGACTTCGGATTCTAGTAGGGTGAGACCGGGTGCTGCAGACTTTTCTAATGCTCGCGCCAATTCATTGATATATATGTTGAAGAGGGTGGGGCTTAAGCTGCAATCCCTGTCTCACCCCACGACCCTGTGAGAAAAATGTGTGTGTCTTTTGCCAATTTTAACCGCACACTTGTTGTTTGTGTACATGGATTTTATAATGTCGTATGTTTTACCCCCAACACCACTTTCCATCCAATCTTTATAGACAAGACCTCTCATTGCCAAATGGAAGGTCGAAAGGCTTTTTTGAATAAACAAAGATGAGAAAAGACTTTGCCTTTGTTTTGGTTGTTGTTTGGTTGTCAATTAGGGTGTGTAGGGTGAAACATTGGTCTGTTGTACGGTAAGTTTGGTAAAAAGCCAATTTGACATTTGCTAGTACATTGTTTTCATTGAGGAAATGTACGAGTCTGCTGTTTAATGATAATGCAATATTTCCAAGGTTGCTGTTGACCGCATATATCCACTGTAGTATTGGGTCAAATTGTCTCCACTTTTGTGGATTGGGGTGATCAGTCCTTGGTTCCAAATTTGGGGAAGATGCCAGAGCTAAGGACGATGTTAAAGAGTTTTTAATATAGCCAATTGGAATTTGTTGTCTGTATATTTGATCATTTATTAAGGATACCATCAACACCACAGGCCTTTTGGTTGGAGGGTTTTTATTTTGTCTGTAACTCATTCAAGGTAATTTGGAGAATCCAGTGTGGTTCTGGTAGTTCTTTAATAGTTTGATTCTAGATGTAATTTGATCATGTATAAATGTTTTTGCTCTTTATTCTTTGTTATAGAAGCCAAAAAGATTGGAGAAGTGGTTTACCCATACATCTCCATTTGGATAGATAATTCTTCGTGTTGTTGTTTGTTTAGTGTTTTTCCAATTTCCAGAATTGGTTAGAGTCTATGGATTCTTCAATTTACATTGAGCTGTATTTCATGACGTGCTGTTCCTTCTTTTTCCGTAGTGTATTTCTGTATTGTTTTAGTGATTCACCATAGTGAAGGCGTAGACTCAGGTTTTCCGGGTCTCTATGTTTTGGTTGGCAGGTTTCTCAATTTATTTCTTCGATTTTTGCATTCTTTATCAAACCATTTTCATTGTGTTCATTTCTTCGGTTTTCTATTTGAGATTTTTAGATTTGATAGGGAAGCTGAGAGGATCAAAAATACTGTTAAGATTTTTCTACTGCCAAGTTTACACCGTCACTATTGCAGTGGAACGTTTTACCCAGGAAGTTGTCTAAAGGGATTGAATTTGCTGTTGCCTAATTGTTTTTTGGTAGGTTTCCCAAACTGCATTCCTTCCATCTAAGCATTCTTAATCTGTACTCAGTTTCCTTTGGCTTGATGCCTAATGTTAGTATTTGCTCCTGTTCAAGTAGACTGTGATTTTTGCTGTGTCCTGATAGGGGTTCAGTGGCTGACCTGTGAAACGCTCTGAAGACGCTGCATGGGTTGAGTCAGTGATAAAGTAGTTACTCAGTGCTACTGCAAGAGATGAGCTATAGGTGTACCTACCATAGGAGGTCCCTCGAAGCCCTACCATTGACTATGTACATACCCAGCGTGCGACAGAGCTGCAGGCAGTTGTGGACCACGTTTTGTTTGGTTATGTTTCAGAAGTTTGCCCTAGGCTGGGCATATGGGGGAGGGAATGGCTGTCACCTCAGGTAGGTTTGTGTCCCCCTGGTGTTGCTGAGGTGTCAGGGTTCCTGTCCAGTTCTGCAATTTAGGTCGCCACAGACCTAATTACATGTCCCTGGCCTGAGAAAGATTTGATTTCCCCCTCCAGGAATGGAGAAAAGCTGTCGTTCATTAAAGTATGGGGATTCTAGTGGGGGGATATAGTGGTAGCACATCAGGAGGACATTTCTCGTGTGAAGAATAATTTCCTTTTGAATTTCTAGCCAAGTAAAATGTTCCTGTTTTGATTAATTTAATGGAGTGAGTTAGGTCTGCCTTTACCAAAATAGCATTCCCCCTGAGTCCCTTCCCTGTTCAACCTGGTAGTTTTGGTGATGGGACTACCAGCTCTCTGTTAGACCTAGAGGTGCAACCAGTGCGGTCCGTCTCCTCTATTACCATGTTTCTTGCAGGATGACAATGTCCTGCATTACCTGATTTCTTTCGTGAAGTCCGGTTCCTGCTCTTAGGCCAGCCAAAGAAGTTTGAAAACCCCCTCAGACCTTGGATATTCCAGGATGATATAGTGAAAGCTTTTTGTTCCATAAAGTGTCACAATGTTGATTGTCGTGGGTTTGGCCTGCAGGCCAGTAAGTGTGAGCAGAGCCTGCTGAGCATCTGGTACATGCGTTGGCTTGGAGCGAGTGTAAAGTGGGGTTGGGCCCTGTTTATGCCCGCTCATAACTGGGCGTATGTGTGACTTCATGTGATGCACTCTTTGCGGGGTGGGTGCATGGCGTGGGCAGGAGTGCATGGTCTGATCTGAGGGGCCTAAAGTTGGAGTGTGGGCATGGTTTGATGTGGGGGGGTGTGTAGGTCCAGGGAGGGGGGCTCTGGAAGGTGCTTGAGGGGTGTCTCGCGGTCTGGGGTGGGGTGGTCTATTGATCTGGTTGCCCTGTGTCGAAGTGTTTGGGGCTTCGTTTGAGAGCCGAGTTGTCCTTTAGAGTCCGGGCAAAGGTGGGCACTGCTGCCGTTGTAGAGCGTGGACGCCTGGTCATAGAGGGCTGTCAGAGTCCAGGGTGGGAGTCGTGGGCCAAGAAAACATTTGGTTTTGAGAGGCACAGTCACGGGAATGCTTGCGTTTACCCGCTGTGATTGTAAGCAGGAGTGGAAGTCTTTTTCGTACGGTAGCAGGGTGGAGATGACCACTTGTTGCGTTGGGAAAAGTAGAAGAAGCTTTTTCGATCACTCCCTTCAGTGCTTGGTGCGCACCTTTCTGCGCTGCCTCCTCAGGATCGGTTTGTGCCCTGTGCTGTATTATTTAATGGGCTAGGTAAGCGCCAGTTTTGTCCCTCAGAACAGAAGGCTAGGCGCGCTGGTGTGTTTGGACAGCCAGAGTTTAGAACACACTGGTGTTTGGAGAAAAAGGTTTTTTTCTTCTATATTATTCCCATTTTGAGTCCATTAAGAAGGACAATCTGTGTCTTTGTGTTTTGTCCTCAGTGGGTTGTGGGGGGGTTGTCAGGAGGGCTATTCAGGGTGGCTGACAGGGGGGTGCTCAACGGGGAGTGAGAGTGCTGTGGGCTTGGGGGTTTTTCTTTTTGTCTGTCTTTGTGACTGTCGTTCTGCATGGTCAGGGTCTGTGGGGACTGTTCTGCTGTGGTGTCGCAGATTTTGTCGGTGCTGAGGTGGGCTGTTCTGCTGGCGTCTTGTGGGATGGCCACCTCTCCAATTGGGTTGTTCTCTGTCAACATGCCATCGCCCCTCAACCTCTCCTCCAGCAGTCTGACCCCTCACCTTCCCCTCTCTCTGATTCCTCTCCTCCATCCCCTTCTCCCTCTCCTCCTGTAGTCTGATCCCCTCGGCCTCATCCCTCCCCTCCCTCTGTAGTTGTCCTCTCTCATACGTCCTCTCTGTAGCTGATCCTCTCCTCTAGTGCTCTGTTCTTCTCTGCTACTGCTCTTTCTCCTGTTGATGTATGTCACTCACCCACTGCCTCCATAGTGCAGATATCGTCTTTCTCCACCTCCAGCTCAACTCAGGTCTGGTTAGGGTGTTGTTGTGGCTGGACTGTTGTCTGGGTCTGTTGCTGATGGAGTGTGATCACCAGCTTGTTCCAGCTCACTGCCTTAACCTCACAGCTGGGTGAATTTAATCCTTCATTTTCATCAAAGTGAGGGAGAAGTACTCCTGTACTGGGAGTGACTGGTTCTGCTGAGGGTTGCTGTCTTGTGGGGTATCATGGTTGAAGAGTTGGTCTGACCCACTTGGCGGGGTGGGGGTATCTTATCAAGGAGAGAGCTTCTCGCCTGCTGGGCTAATTCTTTGATTAGTGAAAAGTCCAGACTGAAACTGTTTGTGGCTTGCCTACCTGTACCAATACTGTTCCAGACTTATAGAGATTTAAATTAGCTGACTCCTCGTCCCTCATTGTCAAGAATCGAGTTTCGCACCCCGTTAACCCCATCTCCTTTAACAGAGGGTGGGGTAGGTGTGCTAATATAGCGCACTGTGCCATGCCTGGGGCATGGTTTGTGTGGAAATAAGGTTGCTTGATGTTCCCATTTTTTGTAATAGTCAGCAAAAAGTTGTCTCTTGATTTCCATAAGGAGCTTCATTTTGTATCTTTTCTTTCTTGTCATTTTTTACATGCACAGGGTACTGATGTTAATTACCTCTGAACAGCAGGAGGGAGCTTCTAAGGCCTCTCCATTTGTTGGTAGACTATTCGACTCTCCTGCCATTGTTGGCTAATGGGCTTTGACACCTCTCATTGACAACTTAAGTGCTAGTTGAAGCCTGTATCAAGCTTGCAGAATTATATGTACTATTCAGTCCTTATAAAGTAGTGTCATGTATTTTTCTCTTGCTTTTGGAAATCAAATTTAGTTTCAGACTAAACATTACTCACTCAGTTCCAGGTTGGTGTGTTCTCAGGTTTCTGTTGTTTTCCAGAGGATTTGCTGAATATAATAATTAATCCTTGGTAGATGTGAACCTTCCAGGTGATTCCGTAAATCCGTCCAAAATGCAGGTTGTAGTTTTGAGTTTTGATTTGAAGTGAAGGTTATGTTGTAGAGGTAGCATCCTGTATGGGTCCTGACAAAAAATCCAAGTTTATCTAACTCTAAATTTATCTTTTTAAAGTCTCTCTCTCTCTCTCTCTCTCTCTCTCTCTCTCTCTCTCTTCTCTCTCTCTCTCTCTCTCCTCTCTCTCTCTCCTCTCTTCTCTCTCTCTCTTCTCTCTCTCTCTCTCTCTCTCTCTCTCTCTCTCTCTCTCTCTCGCTCTCTCCTATCATGTTCTCTCTCTCTAATTTCATGTTCTCTCTTCTCACTCTCTCTCTCTCTCTCTCTCATGCTCTCACTCTCTCCCTGTAACTTATTTTTAAGAACATCAAAAGCTTTTGTTTCTTTTTTGCTAACTGACTAGTGGCTGTAAATGGATAGGGTCTCACTGTGTCACTGTGTGTCCTGAGGTGAGGCCCAGCTAATAGCCCAGAGGTACGAGGGATGGAGTGAGGTAAAGAGAGAGAAATGGTGGTGAAAAAGGGAGAGGTGAAGGTGTACACTGACTGTGACACATGTCACATGGAAATGCTAATACCGTAGAGAGAAAGAGAGAGAGGACTGTTGGGCAGAGTATTTATGGGGTAGAGGAAGAGTGAGGGAGAGGGGAGGAGGAAGTTTCGTTGATGTGGTTAAGGGAATTTTCAATCCCAGCAGAAGTACTTTTCATTAAGTTAAAAACTATAATCTGTGCTGGAGGAGAAACAATGTGCAAATATCAATACTGAGAGTGCCTGAACTGGACTTTGCTAAGGAGAGAAGGTAAGAGAGAGAGGTAGGGAGAAAGAGAGATGGGGAGAGTGGGGTTGAAATGGGAGAAGAGAGGAGAGAGCGTCTGCTAAGCTCAGAGAAGAATTGAGAGAGGTGAGGAGAGAGTGAGGGAAAGAAAGAGGAGGGAGGAGTGTCCCCAGTTGTAATTAGGTAGTAGTCCTAGAGGGTCTGAGTTTAAGCACCCATTAAACACAATTCACATTGATTGTCTCCTTTAGCAGAGTCAAATCACCCTGGCAGTCCAAAACCACATTTGAAACACCCAGCAGTTTGACTTGTATAGTGTGTATTCACTAAGAATTCTGAATCGTCTTTAACAGATGCACCTCCCCCTTGTTCTCATCTGATGTGGTCATGGGGGGAGACACAAACTTTTGTCTGGTCAGAATAAAATTAACCCCTCACCCCCTCTCTCTCTTTCGCAAGTCCTTTTTTTCACCCCCCCTCCACTCCTCCACCTTCCTGAAGAGAGAAAGAGAGAGGGACACACAGACAGAGACAGAGACATAGGGTATCTAAGAAAGTGTGACGCAGCCCTTAGCCATCCATACATGTGACACCAAATGTGTCAATGGGTCCTCTGTGGCATCCCTTCTTGTCTTGTGTGTGTGTGCGCGTGCGTGTTCGTCGGAATATTACAGGGACATAAGTTGTGACAAATGTATCATTGTAACTTAGCCCTAGTTATGCCTGTATTTGGAGAGTAAAACAACTCATTAGACTCACTTTAACCTGTTGAGGACAAGGGGGTGCTGTTTTCACTTTTGGAGAAAATCGTATGATTTTTAAACGGCCTCGTACTCAATTCTTGCTCGTACAATATGCATATTATTATTACTATTGGATAGMAAACAGTCTCTAGTTTCTAAAAACGTTTGAATTATTTCTCTAAGTGAAACAGAACTCCTTTTACAGACCATTTCCTAACCGGAACTGAGATTTCCAAAATCGAACTCTCTCTTCAGGAGCTTGTCTATAAAGGGCAATGTCACTTATGACTGTAGAAACACGTCATACGCCCTTCGCCTGTGGTCATGCGGAAGTGAGAGAAAAAATTCAGTTGATATCTCACCAGGGACTGAAACACAACGTCTTGGACTGAGACGTGCCACTTTTATTTATTTTCTGGGCGCGAAGTCTGACCTGTACTCGGCTCATTGAAGAACCTTTTTAAAGTGAATATGATCTCTGGCTTTCGATTTCTTTGATATATGTCACAATATCGAGTCTTCACAGATGTTCTTCTCTATCGAAATTATAATTTAATTAATTATTATTGAATTTATTTCTCGACTTTAGACGTGATGCGACGCTAAGAATTAGGTTTCAAGAACACCGAGAGCTAGCAATGCTAGCTAATGCTGCTTGCTAATTCTGAGGGAAATCGTTCGCTTATGATCCAAATAACGAGTCGGTTCCTGAACAAAGACCCTTGGAGAACATTCTGATGGAAGATCCACAAACGATAAGGAAGCCCCATTTGGGATGCTCTTTCATATAATCTGTCGAACGG
>NW_019943003.1:65000-66386 GCF_002910315.2 Salvelinus sp. IW2-2015 | reverse complement strand
CAGAGACAAAATTTCAACTCCTATAGAAACTATAGACTGTTTTCTATCCAATAATAACAATAATATGCATATTGTACGATCAAGAATTGAGTACGAGGCAGTTTAATTTGGAAATGTTAAAAAAAAAAATATGCTAACAGCTCCCCCTATTGACAAAAGGTTAAGGAGAAGGTGAGAACGATGATGTGTGACAGAGAACAGTCTATTAGAGAGCTGGCCACCCCATAGAGAAGCCAGCAGAACATCCCACTTCAGAACCTGACAGTAGCCTCGACATCACAGCAGGACAGACAAATGAAAACCCCAAGCCCAGGAGATCCCACCCCCTCTGAGCACCCCCCTGTCAGCCACCATGATAGCCCTCCTAACAACCCCCCCCCCCCACACCAACTGAGGACATACAAACCACATAATGTACTCCTTATGGACTCAAATGGGTAATGTATACAAGAAAGTAAAACTTTTCCCAAACACACAGTGTCTAAACTCTGGTCTCCAAACAACCAGCATGCCCTAGACCTTCTGTCTGAGGACCAACTAGGGTCACCCAGCCACATAATAAGACACACAGGCACAAACGACCTGACGACACAACAGGAAAGGGTGGTCACAGCACTTAAGGGAGTGATTGAAAAAGCGTATTTTACTTTCCCCAACAGACAAGTGGTCTCCACCCTGCTACCACAAAAATACTCCCACCCTGCTACCATACAGCGGGTAAACGCAAGTATTTCCSGTGACTGTGCCTCAAAACCAAATGTCTACCTGGCCCACCGCTTTAACCTGGACTTGAATAGCCTTTACGACCAGGTCCACCTATACAAGTCAGCAGTGCCCATCTTTGCCCAGACCCTAAAGGACATCGCCCT
Organism: Salvelinus sp. IW2-2015; assembly: GCF_002910315.2. Lineage (NCBI taxonomy): Eukaryota > Metazoa > Chordata > Actinopteri > Salmoniformes > Salmonidae > Salvelinus > Salvelinus sp. IW2-2015. The sequence continues at coordinate 65,517 of NW_019943003.1, read as the reverse complement.
CAACCGCAGTCCCAACACCTCACACAGAAGCAACAGATCAATAGACACCCCACCCAGACCAGTGAGACACTCTCCCAAACCTACACAGTGGATCCAGGCTGAGAGGACCTACATCCAGACAACAGCACCATCAGACACATCCAAACCCCCACCCCAACCAATCAACACCACCCCCCCCCAAGTCAACCATGCCCACACCCCATTTAGACCCCCTAAGATGAGACCTATGCCCCTCGAAAGCTCATCTCTTCGCAGCAGTACTGTGGACAACTGTATCACTGGCCTCAACCCAGAGTCTGTCAGAGCATTCAGTCAGCCCACTGACATCCCTATCAGATCACAGCAAAATCACAGCCTACTTGAACAGAGCAGTACTCAATCAAAAGGCATMAAAGCCAAAGGAACTGTTTAATATTAAGAAATGCTATAGATGGAAGGAAAGTAGTGTGGAAACCTACCAAAAAACAGTTAGGCAACAACAAATTCAATCCCTTTTACACAACTTCCTGGACAAAAC
>NW_019943003.1:50945-60102 GCF_002910315.2 Salvelinus sp. IW2-2015 | reverse complement strand
TGGACAAAACCTTTCACTATAATTGTGAAGGTGTAAACTTGGCAGTAAAAACCTAAACAGTATATCTGACCTCTCAGCTTCCTTTTCAAATCAACAAATTTCAAACAGAAAACCAAAGAAAATTAACAGCAATGACAAAGGGTTTGATGAAGAACGCAAAAACCTAAGAAAGAAATTGAGAAACCTATCCAACCAAAAACATAGACCCAGAAAAGCTTAGCCTTCACTATGGTGAATCACTAAAACAATACAGAAATACACAATGGACAAAGAAGGAACAGCACGTCAGAAATCAGGTCAACGTAATTGAAGAATCCATAGACTCTAACCACTTCTGGGAAACACTAAACAAACAATATTACTAAGACGTATCTATACAAAACCAAGATGTATGGGTAAACCACTTCTCCAATATTCTTGGTCCTATATCAATGAACAAACAGCAAAACATTTACTTCGTCAAATACAAATCTTAGAATCAACTATTAAAGACTACCAGAACTAACTGGATTCTCCAATTACATTGAATGAACTAGAGGACAAAACAAAACCCTTAAACTCATAAAGGCCTGTGGTGTTGATGGTATCCTCAAATAAATGATACAATTTACAGCCACAAATTCCTATTGGCAGTACTTCAACTCTTTAACATCATCCTTAGCTCTGGTATCTTCCCAATATTTGGAACCACCCTCTTCCACAAAAGTGGTGACAAATTTGACCCAAATAACTACCGTAGCATATGCAATAGTGAAGGTGTAAACTTGGCAGTAGAAAATATTAACAGTATATTTGACCTCTCAGCTTCCCTATTATATCTAAAAATCTCAAATAGAAAACCAAAGAAAATGAACAATGCAAATGGTTTGATGAAGAATGCAAAAATCTAAGAAAGAAATTGAGAAACCTGTCCAACCAAAAACATAGAGAACAGGAAAACCTGAGTCTACGCCTTCACTATGGTGAATCACTAAAACAATACAGAAATATACTATGGAAAAAGAAGGAACAGCACGTCAGAAATCAGCTCAATGTAATTGAACAATCCATAGACTAACCACTTCTGGGAAAATTGGAAAACACTAAACAAACAACAACACAAAGAATTATCTATCCAAAATGGAGATGTATGGGTAAACCACGTCTCCAATCTTTTTGGCTCTATAACAAAGAACAGAAAAAACATATACATGATCAAATACAAATCTTAGAATCAACTATTAAAGACTACCAGAAGCCACTGGATTCTCCAATTACCTTGAATGAACTACAGGACAAAATAAAAACCCTCCAACCCAAAAAGGCCTATGGTGTTGATGGTATCCTCAATGAAATTATCAAATATACAGACAACAAATTCCAATTGGCCATACTAAAACTCTTTAACATCATCCTTAGCTATGACATCTTCCCCAATATTTGGAACCAAGGACRGATCACCCCAATCCACAAAAGTGGAGACAMATTTGACCCCARTAACTACCGTGGGATATGCGTCAACAGCAACCTTGGGAAAATCCTCTGGATTATCATTAACAGCAGACTCGTACATTTCCTCAGTGAAAACAATGTACTGAGCAAATGTCAAACTGGCTTTTTACCAAATATATCGGACGACAGACCACGTAGTCGACCCTGCCAACACCCTACATTGACAAACAAACAAACATAAACAAGGCAATGGTGTTCTTCATGCTATGTGATTTTCAAAAAACCTTCGACTTTAATTTGGCATGAGGGTCGCCAAAACAAATGAGGAAAGTGGTGGTGGTGGAAAAACATTACACATTATCAAATGGCCATGTACCAAAACCAACAAGTATGAGGTTAAAATTTGGGAAATAAACCACACAATTTCTTCCCACCAGGGCTGTTGGGAGTGAGACAGGGATGCAGCTTAAGCCCCACCCTCTTTAACCTATATGATACACGAATATATGATGGTGATGGTACAGCCACCCGGACTCACCCTACTAGACTGAAGTCAAAAGTCTACGTTTGATGAATGACTCTGGTGCTTCTGGTCGCAACCAACCAAGGAGGCCTACAGCAGCACCTAAGTTGAAGTCGGAAGTTTACATACAACCTTTGCCAAATACATTTAAACTCAGTTGTTTTCACAAGTTCCTGCACATTATTCCTTAGTAAAAATTCGCCTGTTTAGAGGTCAGTTAGATCACCAACTTTACTTTTAAGAATGTGAAAGTACAGAATATAGTAGAGTAAATTATTATATTTAACTTTTATTCTCTTTCATCACCATTCCCAGGGGTCAGGAAGTTTGCATTACACCAATTCAGTTTTTTGTAGCATACTTTAAAGTTGATTTAACTTGTCAAACTTTCAAGAGCCTTCCACAGGCTTCCCACAACAAGTTGGGTAATTTTGTCCCATGTCTCTTGACGAGCTGACTGTAACTGAGTCAGGTTTGTAGGCCTCCTTGCTGCACACGCTTTTCTCAGTTCTGCCACAAATGATCTATGGATGAGGTCAGGCTGTTGTATGGGCCACTCCAACCTTGACTTTGTTCTCCTTAAGCCATTTTGCCACAACTTTGGAGTTGCTTGGGGGTCATCTGTCCATTTGGAAACCGATTTGGCGACCAAGCTTAACTTCCTGAACTGATATACCACAAAATTTCCTGTCCTCATGAAGCCATCCTATTTTGTGAAGTGCACAGCCCCTCCTGCAGCAAGCACACCACAACATGATGCTGCCATCCCTGTGTTCACGGTTGGGATGGTGTTCTTCGGCTATGCAAGCCTCCCCTTTTGTCCTCACAAATAACGACTGGTCATTATGGCCAAACAGTTCTATTTTTGTTCATCAGACCAGAGACATTTCACAAAAAGCTATGATCTTTCTTCCGTGTGCAGTTGCAAGACCATAGTCTGGCTTTTTTATGGCTGTTTGGAGTTAGGGGGCTTCTTCCTTTGCTGAGCGCCTTTCAGGTTATGTCGTATAGGACTCGTTTTACTGTGGATATAGAGACTTTTTGTACAGGTTTCTCCCATCATCTTCACAAGTCCTTTGCTGTGTTCCGGGATTGAATTGCACTTTTCGCACCAAAGGTACGTTCATGCTCATAGGAGATCAGAACGGGTCTCCTTCCTGTGCGTAGATGACAGCCTGCGTGGCTCCATCATGGTTATACTTGCGTACTATTGTTATATACAGAGCTGAACATGGTACCTTCATGCGTTTGGAAATTACTCCCAAGGATGAACCAGACTTGTGGAGGTCTACAATGTTGTATTTCTTGAGGTCTTGGCTGATTTCTTTTGATTTTCCAAGGATGTCAAGCAAAGAGGCACTGAAGTTTGAAGGTAGGCCTTGAATAACATCCACAGGTACACCTCCAATTGACTCAAATGATGTCATTAGCCTAGCAGAAGCTGCTAAAGCCATGACATACATTTTTCTGGAATTTCCAAGCTGTTTAAAGGCACTGTCAACTTGGTCATTTAAAACTTCTGACCCACTGGAATTGTATACAGTGATGAATGCGTGGAAATAATCTGTCTGTGAACATTGTTGGAAAAAATCTGACTGTTTTCAATGACAAAGTATGGTCTAAACCGACTTTGCCAAAACTATAGTTTGTTAACAATCACATTTGTGGAGTGGAAAAAAACAAGTTTTAATGGACTCCAACGCAGAGTGTATGTAAACTACCGACTGTAAACTTCAACTGTTATATCTTCTGCACAGATTCTGCCAGACCTGACCCTGACAGTAAATCTCAGTAAGACCAAAAAGAATGATTTCCAAAAAATGGTTCAGTCGCAAGGACCACAAATACTAATTCCATTAGACAGTGTTGCCTAGAGCACACACAAAACATACAATCTTTGGCCTACAACATCAGCGCCACAGGTTACTCCACAAAGCTGGTGAACCATCTGAAACACAAGGCAAGAAGGGCCTTTCTATGCCATTCAAAAGGAACATCATATTTGAACACACCAATTAGGATCTAAAAATACTTGAATAAGTTTATAGAAACCCATTGCCCTTTATGGTTGTGAGGTCTGGGGTCCGCTCACTAACCAAGAATTCAACAAAAATGGGACAAACTTCAAATTGAGACTCCGCATTCAGAATTCTGCAAAACTGTCCTCTGTGTACAATGCAAAAAACACAAAAAAATGCATGCAGAGCAGAATTAGGCCGATACCCATAATTATCAAAATCCATAAAATAGCCATTAAATTCAACAACCACCTAAAAGGAGCGATTCCAAAACCTTCCATAACAAAGCCTCACCTACAGAGACATGAAGCCTTTAGAAGAGCCCCCTAAGCAAGATGGTCCTGGGGCTCTGTTCACAAACACAAACACACCCCACAGAGCCCCAGGGACAGCAACACAAATTAGACCCAACCAAATCATGAGAAAACAAAAAAAGAGAAGGACTTGACACATTGGAAAGAATTAATAAACTAGAATGCCTGACCACTGTGACTGATCCAAACTTAAGGAATTATTTGACTACTGACAGGACACAGTGAGCATAGCCTTGCTACTGAGAATAGCTGCCATAGGCAGTCCTTGCTCTCAAGAGAAGACAAGCTATGTATACACTGCCCACAAAATGAGTGGAAACTGAGCTGCACTTCCTAACCTCTTGCCCAATGTATGACCATATTAGAGACACATATAGTATTTCCCTCAGATTACACAGATCCACAAAAGATTCGAAAACAAACCCAATTGTGATAAACGCCCATATCTATTGGGTGAATACCACCGTGTGACTTCACAGCAGCAATATCTGTGACCTGTTGTTAGAAGAAGGAAACTTAGTGAAGAACAGACACCATTGTAAAACAATGTCATGTTTATTTATTTTCCATGTCGTACTTTAACTATTTGCACATAATATGACATTTGAAACTCTTTAATATTTTTGGAAGATTCTGTGCGTGTAATGTTTACTGCTTCATTTTTTATTGTTTATTTCACTTTTGTTTATTATGTACTTCAATTACTTTGGCAATGTTAACATATGTTTCCCATGCCAATAAAGCCCTTGAATTAGAGAGGCAGAGACAGAGAGAGAGAAATAGAAAGAGAGGTTAGTAAAAGATGTGCAGCAATAAGAATGTCCTGTAAGAATGCTAATCTGATCTATTGCCTCATAGCTGACTGGGAAATAGTAACATTGATGGGGGTCAGATGTGCGTGTAGAAGTTTGTGTGTGTGTGTGTATGTGTGTGTCTGACCGTAGCTGTGCTCAGAGATGGCTCCCCGTTGGGATGTTAAATACCACGGCGACAGGTACTGACCCCAGTCTAGAGGTCAAGGATCAAGCTGGGTTTTTAGGGAGAACAGTGACCCTTAACATAGGGGACATCCATAGGGGACATCCGACAGTCTAGAAAGAGGAGGGAGGAGGAAAGGAGAGAATGATGGGGACAGAGAGAGGAAAGAGGAGGGAGGAGGAAAGGAGAGAATGATGGGGACAGAGAGAGGGGGGTGAAAGGGAAGGAAGGAGACAGACAGACAGACAAGGGGGGGTGAAATAGGGACACGGAAGGCTTTAGTTTAGGCAGCCACTACTGACTGTGTCAATATCAACATTTTCCTGTGTCCACACCCGCGCCTGTGTGCTCTCTCTCTACTTCTCTGTAAAAGTGCCCTGTAATTTTAATATAGAATCTAGCTACATCACATCACAAAAATACACGGTTCTTAAACTGTCATTTTGCATTTAAAAGCACTTATTAATTTCATGGAAGCAGTATACATGTCAGGTTTGAGTTACAGACAGAAGTTATACTGTGTGGTTTTTAAGTGAGCCGTCAAAGGAGCTTGTCGTAAACACAAGTGGTGTTTGATATATCGCCAGGTATTGATCAGGTGTCTGTGTGTTGTGGCTTTAAATTCACTAAGGAGGTTAGTGAGGCCCAAGCAAAGACCTCTTATAAGGTCTTATAAGTCATTATAACACTTTAGTATGATGCATATGCCTGTCTGTGTCTAATAATACAGTGGACTTATATCCCTCAGTGATTGTGTTTTTTGATGGTCCATTAGTTTGACAGCATTGTATCTTGCAGTCCTGGCTGTAAAGGCAGCATTAGCTGTGCTTRTATTTGTTCAGTTTCACTGCACGTACAAGTGGGTAACCTGTACGAGTGTGAGGTGTGAAATGGAAGTGCATTTTATGCATATTCCAACTTTCCGTTGAGACACCCTCGGAGAGTGGGGTCACAGCCAGGGATCAGTCATTATTGGAGACAATTAGGTTTAAAGTGCCTTGCTCAACGCACATGGATAGATTTTTCACCTAATCGGCTCGAGATTTAGAACAAGCAACCTTTTGGTTACTGGCTCAACGCTCTTAAGCCCTACTTGCTACCTGCTTCCTAGTGTCACCATATACTTATTCCCTCTCCGCGCCTAGGACATTCAGGCCTGCTCTATCCCGCACACCTGTCACCACGTCAAGACCAACCAGCGCCTCATGAACACTCACCTGGACTACTTCATCTCCTTGATTATCTTCCCTATATCTGTCCACTCCCTTGGTTCTTTCCTCAGGTGTTGTTGACTCTGTTTCATGTTGGTGTGTTGTTTGTGTTTTGTGTTTGTTTATATTTATTTAAAAAAACACTCCCTGAAACTCATTGAGTGTGTTTTGGTCCCAGCATCAGTCTGTGGTGGTATGTAGACAGCTACAAAAATACAGATGTAAACTCTCTAGGTAGATAGTGTGGTCTACAAGTTTATCATGAGATACTCTACCTGAGGCTAGCAAAACCTTGATTTCCTTAGATATGATGCAGCAGCTGTTGTTTACAAATATGCATAGGACCCTGCGCCCCAGTCTTACCAGAGGCTGCCGTTCTGTCCTGCCCTCAGAGAGTCTGATTGAATATAACCCGACCAGCTGTACTTGTGCCTTAATTTCGTCATTCCGAGACGCACGACTAACCAATAAACATAGACCTGTATACAGTTTTTAAAAAAGGCACCACTCGATGCTTTTTCCGCAAATCTGTGTCCTTCTCCAAAGCGAAGCCGGGGAACTGGGCCTGCTCGCGGTGTCTGTTCAGTATCTCCCTCCCGTTCCGACCTCATTAAGAAAAACTCTTTGTCTAATCTGAGGTGGAGTTAATCACAGTTCTGATGTCCAGAAGCTCTTACTCGGTCATAAAGAGGATGTGAGCAGCAACATTATGTACAAAACAAGTTACGAACAACCGTGAAAAATAGTAATCGGTTGGGTTAAGAGTCCAAAGAATGCAGCCCATCCCCTCCCGGCGCCCCTTCACAATGGATAACTTGTTTCAATATCTGATTGTTGACAGGTTTTTCTTTGTTGACTAACAACCGTATAACGAATTACACTGTTCGGTTTTCAGGCGAAAATAACATGCGTCTGATCCTGTTCTGCAGCGTTGTTAGAATTTTTGGGGTCAGCAGGCGTTCAGTGTCTGTGAGGCTGTTACACCTAGTATGACAACACCACATTTTCATAATCTTTCCCTTTTCTTGTGTCCGTGGTTTTCTTACTTGTATTTCTCCAGACCCATTTGTACGTCTCTGCTGCTTTACGCCTCAGGCAACCCACAGAAGGAGCACTGGGTCAAAGTCACAAAATTATTATCATCTTTTCAATCATTTAGTATTGCATTACCAGCTAACATGTCTGATGGTTATTTATCCTGTTTCTATATCCAAGCAATTCTGGCTATTGGTATACTGTCAACAACACCTCTATTTTAAGATATGTTACTTGGACTTATTAAATATTCACGTTGAATAAATAAATGAGCAAGATTTGTAGTATTGTGTTTTCAAAAAAACATTGAAAGTGGATTTCACTTTTTTCCAAAAACTGACCACAATCTTAAAAGGGATATCCTAAATATAGTTTTGTAGATTGATGTAAAGGAAAAAAACAGCACCTGCTATAGCTCTGGGTATATTCCTGTTAGTTCCATCCCAACATCCCAGAATACCTACAACAACACAACACCTCATGCCACACACGAATAACCACACCACACACACACAGACAACACACCAACCACCACACATAGCTACACAAACCAAACAGCACAAAAGCACACTAGGGATTTATGCCTACAGCTGCAGAACAGTGGGTAGGCTTTACCTGGACGGTGGATTCATACTATAGTGCTTTTGAGGGAGAGAGAGTGCGGTAAAAAAGAGAAGGAGGAAGGTGGGGACCGCGCCATGCTGCGGGACGAGAGAGAGGGGGAGGGAGGTGGGAAGGAGGGAGTCGGGCGGGAAGATAGTGGAGGGAGGGCAGAGAGGAGGGCTGAGGGAAGGAGGGAGGAAGAGAGGGGGAGGGCAGGGATGGAGCGGACGGAGGGAGGAGAGGGGAGGGAGGAGGAGAAGAGGAGGGAGAGGAGGAGGGAGGACGAGGGCGGTAGGAGGAGAGAGGGGAGGAAAGGCGAAAACTGTTGGCACTCTCACACACTCGTCTGACTTCCTAGAAGTTGCTTCTTTATTGATGTTTCTTTTCCTCCTCCTTTGATCTGCGATAATCTCTTGATTGTTTGTGAAATGATTTACATGATAGGGCGGTGAAGCTGAACCTGAACACGCTCGCTGAGTGTGTAGTAAAATAGAGAAAGAGTGGGAATGAATGGGTGTGAGTGGTAAAGCCGTTGTGAGTGTCAGGGTTGTGTAAACAGGTTGGTGTGTGTGTGTGTTTGATGAGCCCACCTACAGTTGGGGTAAGGTTCCAAGAGGATTAACCCTGCTGTGACATTGACACAGAAGCAGAACTCTAAAGCCCTCTAAACAGCCGAGGGGTCCCATTGACCTCGATGCCACTCCATGACCCTCTCCCTGCATCGATCCACGCCATTAGAATGAATTATTAGACTTTCCAGGTGAAGGCCGGCGGAGGAGTGAGAGACGGCAAAGGAAAGGAGAGGAAGTACTGAAGAGGGCGTACGCGACAGAATGGGGGGACCTAAGGTTACTGCGTAAGAGGGGAGACCGGTGAGGGACGCAGAGATGGAGGGGTGGGGGACTGGTAAGCGGTACCTGGTAAGAGAGCATGGAGGGGAGGACTGGTGGTACTGTAAAGGTGGAGGGGCGCTGTAGGCTTCGTCAGCAATGGCAGGGGGGAGGACTGGCGGGAGGGGTAAACTGGTAAAGAGAATTGGAGGGG
>NW_019943003.1:44463-50920 GCF_002910315.2 Salvelinus sp. IW2-2015 | reverse complement strand
TATTGTTGAGTCTGGGGGGGAATCATTCTGAAAGAGGCAGCACGGTGGAAGTGTATGATGAATGTTGAACCATAGAAAACCACTGTGTGATAATTTATTGGACAGGATATTATTAAATTTCTTCTGTGGACTGTGTTCCAGTGGGAGTCTTAGTTGGCGAACCCAGTGAGCCATGTACGGTCCTGGGGAACAGAGAGGCAGATTCATTTTTTCGGGAGCCTGCTAATGCCTGTGGCAATATTGTTGAAAAGCATTTCTGCTGCATTACAATTGTTGCTTGTGTGTTGTTATGAGTAAAGAATACGGAAGATTCCGGGAGAGAGAAGAAAATAGAAAGGGAGGATTGCTGTCTTCACACGAGGCTTGCTACACAACACTGATCGATGTCTGCAGTGGCTGCTACTGCAGGGTGAGAGAGAGGGAGAGAGAGAGCAAGAGAGGGGTGAAAGAGAGGAAAGAAAGAAAAATGATGATGGGAGAAAAATGGCAGGCGGTCTAAATATTTAACCCTTCCCGAGCGAGTGTTCTCTCGTCTCTCCAACTTTTATTTTGCCTGTTCTCTCCTCCTCTCTTCAGAGATACTCACTGCCACAGACTCAACATAAAACACTACTGAGCTGATGTGATGAAGAGTTGCTTGTATTTATAAGTACATAGCAATATGCCTAAGAACACTTCAAAATCCAGTTTGAGTATCATGCAAACTTCTGGGGCCAAGTTTGAGTATCGAGTATTTCTGGGCGAATTTTACGGTATAATTGCACTTAGCAATGTATGACCAGATGTGTGTTGCAATAGTAGTAATGCTGTTGTTTAATAGTAGTTTGTAGGCCCAGACTAAAATTAGCAGTTGCTGGAGGTTCTTTAAATGACCACCTCTATTTCAGGGCTCCCTCAAAGGTATCATTACATTAACTATCATAATGATGCCACACTGTATGGATTATGATTGATATGCTTCCTAACAGCATATCTAATGGTTGGTAAGATGCATTCCCATTTCGAATAGGGCATATTGTGGCCAGGTTAATATGCATTCCCATTCGAATAGCATTTATGGCCAGGTAAATATGCATTCCCATTCGAAATAGCATATTATGGCCAGTTATATGCACTTCCCATTCGAGTAATAGATATATGCCAGGTTAATATGCATTCCATTCGAAAATAAGGCATATTTATTGGTCAAGTAATATGCGAATTCCCCATTGTCGAATACCAATTATGGCCACAGTTAGTCATGCATTCCCATTCGAATACATATATGGGCCCAGGTATTAAGATGCTTCCCATTCGAAATAGCATATTTCATGGTCAGGAGTTAATGATGCGTTCCCATTCGAATAGCCCCCGCACCAATATTAATGGTCAGGGTTAATATGCGCATTCCCATTCGAAGCAAAGCAATTAATGGCCAGGTTAATATGACATCCCATTCGAAATTAGGCATATTATGTCAGGTCGGTTAATATGCATTCCCATCGAATAGCATATTATGTCAGGTTAATATGCACCGATTCCCAATATCGAAAAATTAGCCCGATATTATGGCCACGGGGCGTGGGTGATAAGTTAATATGAGTTCCCATTTCGAATAGCAATATTAGGCCAGTGTGTAATATGCATTCCCATTCGAATAGCATATTATGGAGGCCAGGACAGCGTGGGTGTGGGGGGGGTTAATGCAGTATTGTAACAAATAGTCTGGGTAGCCATTTGATTAGCTGTTCAGGAGTCTTATGGCTTTGGGGTAGAAGCTGTTTGGAAGCCTCTTGGACCTAGACTTGGTCCTCCGGTACCGCTTGCCATGTGGTAGCAGAGAGAACACTCTATGACAAGGGCGGCTGGAGTCTTTGACAATTTTTAGGGCCTTCCTCTGACATTGCCAGGTATAGAGGTCCTGGATAGCAGGAAGCTTGGCCTCAGCGATGTACTGGGCCGTACGCACTACCCTCTGTAGTGCCTTGCAGTCGGAGGCCGAGAAGTTGCCATACAAGGCAGCGATGACACCAGTCAGGATGCGCTCAATGGTGCAGCTGTAAAACGTTTTGAGGATCTGAGGACCCATGCCAAATCATTTCAGTCTCCTGAGAGGAAATAGATTTTGTCGTGCCCTCTTCATGACTGTCTTGGTGTGTTTGGACCATGTTAGTTTGTTGCTGATGTGGACTCCAAGGATCTTGAAGCTCTCAACCTGCTCCACTACAGCCCCATTGATGGCTCCACTCCTTTTCCTGTAGTCCACCATCATCTCCTTTGTCCTGATCACGTTGAGGGAGCGGTTGTTGTCCTTGCACCACATGGTCAAGAATGCATCTGACCTCCTCCCTATAGGCTGTCTCAGCGTTGTTGGTGATCAGGCCAACCACTGTTGTGTCATCAGCAAACTTAATGGTGGTGTTGGAGTCGTGCCTGCCCGTCCAATCATGAGTGAACAGGGAGTACAGGAGGGGACAGAGAACGCACCCCTGAGGGGCCCCTGTGTTGAGGATCAGCGTGACAGATGTGTTGTTACCTACCCTTACCACCTGTGGGCTGCCCGTCAGGAAGTCCAGGATACAGTTCCAGAGGGAGGTGTTTAGTCCCAAGGTCATTAGCTTAGTGATGAGCTTTATGGGCACTATGGTGTTGAACGCTGAGCTGTAGTCAATGAATAGCATTCTCACATAGGTGTTCCTTTTGTCCAGGTAGGAAAGGGCAGTGTGGAGTGTAATAAAGAATGCATCAGCTGTGGATCTGTTGGTGCGGTATGCAAATTGGAGTGGGTCTAGGGTTTCCGGGATAATGGTGTAATGAGCCAATACCAGCCTTTCAAAGCACTTCATGGCTACAGATGTGAGTGCTATGTGTCGGTAGTCATTTAGGCAGGTTACCTTAGTGTTATTGGGCACAGGGACTATGGTGGTCTGCTTGAAACATGTTGGTATTACAGACACAGACAGGGAGAGGTTGAAAATGTCAGTGAAGACAATTGCCAGTTGGTCAGCGCATGCTCGGATTACACGTCCTGGTAATACGTCTGGCCCTGCGGCCTTGTGAATGTTGACCTGTTTAAAGGTCTTACTCACATGGGCTGCCGAGAACTTGATCACACAGTCTTCCGGAACAGCTGATGCTCTCATGCATGTCTCAGTGTTACTTGCCTCGAAGCGACTAAAGAAATTATTTAGCTCGTCTGGTAGGCTCGTGTCACTGGGTAGCTCTCGGTTGTGCTTCCCTTTGTAGTCTGCCACATCCGACGAGCGTCGGAGCTGGTGTAGTACGATTCCATCTTAGTCCTGTATTGACACTTTGCCTGTTTGATGGTTCGTCGGAGGGCACAGCGGAATTTAGAAGGTTAGAGGGTTAGAGTCCCGCTCCTTGAAAGTGGCGCCTCTACCCTTTAGCTCAGTGCGAATATTGCTTCTAATCCATGGCTTCTTGTTGTGGTATGTACGTTCAGTCACTGTGGGAACGATGTCCTCGATGCACTTATTGATAAAGCCAGTGACTGATGTGGTGTACTCCTCAATGCCATATGAAGAATCCCAGAACATATTCCCGTTTGTGATAGCAAAACAGTCCTGTAGTTTAGCATCTGCTTCATCTGACCACTTTTTTTTATAGACCGAGTCACTGGTGCTTCCTGCTTGAATTTTAGCTTGTAAACAGGAATCAGGAGGATAGAATTATGGTCAGATTTGCCAAATGGACGGCGATGGAGAGCTTTGTACGTGTCTCTGTGTGTGGAGTAAAGGTGTTCTAGATTTTCTTTCCCTCTGGTTGCAATTTTAACATGCTGATAGAAATGAGGTAAAACTGATTTAAGTTTCCTTGCATTAAAGTCCCCGGCCACTAGGATTGCGGCCTCTGGATGAGCCTTTTCCTGTTGCTTATGGCGGTATACAGCTCATTGAGTGTGGTTTTGGTCCCAGCATCAGTCTGTGGTGGTATGTAGACCGCTACGAAAAATACAGATACAAAACTCTCTCGGTAGATAGTGTGGTCTACAGTTTATGAGTATCATGAGATACTCTACCTGAGGCTAGCAAAACCTTGAGATTTCCTTAGATATCATGCAGCAGCTGTTGTTTACAAATATGCATAGGACCCTGCCCCACGTCTTACCAGAGGCTGCNCTCATTGAGTGTGGTTTTGGTCCCAGCATCAGTCTGTGGTGGTATGTAGACAGCTACAAAAATACAGATGAAAACTCTCTAGGTAGATAGTGTGGTCTACAGTTTATGAGTATCATGAGATACTCTACCTGAGGCTAGCAAAACCTTGAGATTTCCTTAGATATCATGCAGCAGCTGTTGTTTACAAATATGCATAGGACCCTGCCCCACGTCTTACCAGAGGCTGCGGTTCTGTCCTGCCCTCAGAGTGTATAACCCGCCAGCTGTATGTTCTTAATGTCGTCATTCAGCCACGACTCCAATAAACATAAGATATTACAGTTTTTAAAAGGCACCCTGATCTTTTTACGCAAAATCTGTTTCCTTCTCCAGCGAATGCCGGGGATCTGGGCCTGCTCGCGTGTCTGTAGTATCTCCCTCCCGTCCGACTCATTAAAGAAAAACTCTTTGTCTAATCTGAGGTGAGTAATCACAGTTCTGATGTCCAGAAGCTCTTTTCGGTCATAAGAGATGGTAGCAGCAACATTATGTACAAAACAAGTTACGAACAACGTGAAAAATAGTATCGTTGGTTAAGATCCGATAAGATGGCAGCCATCCCCTCCGGCGCCATCTTCACAATGATAACTTGTTTAATATCTGATTATGTTGACAGGTTGTTTCTTTGTGACTAACAACGTTAACGTAATTACACTGTTCTKTTTTCAGGCGAACATGCGTCTGATCTTTCTGCAGCGTTGTAAGAATGTTTTGGGGTCAGCAGGCTTCAGTCATTGAGGCTGTTACACCTAGTATGAAACACCACATGTTTTCATATCTTCTCCCTTTTTCTGTTCCGTGTTTTTCTTTACTTGTATTTCTCCCAGACCCATTTGTACGTCTCTGTCTGTTTACCGCCTACAGGCAACCCAGAGAGGAGCACTGGGTCAAAGTCACAACATTTATTAGTCATCTTTCAATCATTTAGTATTCATACCATGTAAATGTCTGATGGTTTATTTATCCTGTTTCTATATCCAAGCAATTGTCTATTGTAYACTGTCAACAACACCTCTATTTTAAGATATGTTACTTGACTTCATTAAATATACTTGAATAAATAAATGAGCAAGATTTGGTAGTATTGTGTTTTCAAAAAAACATGGAAAGTGATTTCACTTTTTCAAAACTGAACCAAATCTTAAAAGGGATATCCTAAATATAGTTTTAGATTTGTAAAGAAAAACAGCACCTGCTATAGCTCTGGGTATATTCCTGTTAGTTCCATCCCAACATCCCAGAATACCCTACAACACACACACTCATGCACACACGCACATACCACACACACACACACACACATACACACACACCACACATWCTACACAAACCAAACACACAAAGCACACTAGGGATTTATGCTACAGCTGCAGAACAGTGGGTAGGCTGTTACCTGGAGGGGGTGTCATACTATAGTGTTTGAGGGAGAGAGAGGGTAAAAAAGAGAAGGAGGGAGGTGGGCGGACCGGCATGCTGGCGGGAGGGAGGAGAGAGTGGGAGGGAGGGCTGGAGGAAGGGCGGGAGATAGGGAGGGAGGGCGGTAGGGAGGAGAGAGAGAGGGAGGGAGGGCGGTAGGGAGGAGAGAGAGGGAGGGAAACTGTTGACTCTCACACACTCTCTGACTTTCCTAGAAGTTGCTATTTTTATGTTTTCTTTTCCTCCTCCTTTGATCTGGATACATTTACATTTAAGTCATTTAGCAGACGCTCTTATCCAGAGCGACTTACAAATTGGAAAGTTCATACATATTCATCCATATTCATCCTGGTCCCCCCGTGGGGAATGAACCCACAACCCTGGCGTTGCAAGCGCCATGCTCTACCAACTGAGCCACACAGGACCACACGGGATAATCTCTTGTTGTTTGTGAAATGAGTTTAATGATAGGCGGTGAAGCTGAACCTGACACGCTCGCTGAGTGTGTGTAAAATAGAGAAAGAGTGGGAATGAATGGTGTGTGAGTGGTAAAGCCGTGTGGAGTGTCAGGGTTGTGTRAACAGGTTGGTGTGTGTGTGTGTTTGATGAGCCCACCTACAGTTGGTTAAGGGTTCCCAGGATTAACCCCTGTGTGACTTGACACAGAAGCAGAACTCTAAAAAGCCTCTAAAACAGCGAGGGGTCATGACCTCCGATGACCACTCATGACCCTCTGATGGATCAGCCATTAGAATGAATTTATGATTCAGGGTGAAGGGGCGGAGGGAGTGAAGGAGGGCAGGAAGGAAGGCGTAGGAGAGGAAGAGAACTGATAGAGGGGTACTGGACAGAGATGGGGGGGGGACTGGTAGAGGGGTACTGGT
>NW_019943003.1:33317-44438 GCF_002910315.2 Salvelinus sp. IW2-2015 | reverse complement strand
GAAGACAAAATATGTAAAGCTAGTTAGCTAAACACGTTACAAAAGACAACCACTTTTCTAACTCCAGCAGTGTCTACATATACTTCAGGTGCTATCACCAAAATTCGGCTAACTAAGATATTGATAAGCCACTACCAAAGAAAAAAACTCTTCAGATGACAGTCTGATAAACATATTATTGGTACTAGGAAGGTTTTCTGTTAAAAAAAGTGCATATTTCCAGGTAGAAATTCACAGTTGACAATTGCACCGGACCATCACAGACGACTAGAATTTACTATAGAGGGGCAACTGATGACCAATTGACTCTTAATAAACATTTCATAAGATAGACAAGCATAGCAATGGTGAAAGACCCAGAGTCTTGTCGATTCTCCAGACAATATGTCCAGATTTTCTAAGCGTTTTACAAGCGGGAAAAAACCACAATAAATCGAAAATAGCTCCACATGTGAAAACGTTACCAAGCATCGATTCCAGCCAAAAAGAGCGCATTAACGTAATCACCGCCCAAAAATATATTAATTGTTTCACTAAACCTTCTCAGAATTTTCTTCGATGAACACTCCTGTAAACATCAAATTTACAACATACAATATACAGTTTGTTCGAAAAAGGTGCATAATTTTAAGCCATACAAACCGTGGCTTACACAATGAAAAGACTAGGAAATTCAAGCCTCAAAATGTTCTACGTCATCTTTTCAGAGTTGCATTCTAGTTAATCGAAAGCTAATCATATACTTGATAAAAAATACAGGGTTGACGAGGTTAATCGACAAGACAATAGTTCTTAAATTGCAACCGCTGACTACATTTTTAAAATATCCTTACTTTTCAATAAGGGTTCGCCAAGTGACGCGAAACAAAACAAAAATGGCGAATCATATGCCGTTTAAACAATTATTTCGACAGAAAACCAACGATATCACAATAGTAAATATTGCCTTACTTGAGCTGTTCTTCCATCAATTCTTGGGCAATGTATCCCATTTCTATGGTGTAAT
Source organism: Salvelinus sp. IW2-2015 (assembly GCF_002910315.2). NCBI lineage: Eukaryota > Metazoa > Chordata > Actinopteri > Salmoniformes > Salmonidae > Salvelinus > Salvelinus sp. IW2-2015. The sequence continues at coordinate 43,432 of NW_019943003.1, read as the reverse complement.
CTTCTTTGTGGTCGATAGGATGATTCTCTCTGTCCTTCGAATAGCCAACTAGCGATCGTAACGGGACCCCAAGTACATACGTGTCCAAAGTTTCTAGCCAGTGCACAAGCGAGAAAGTGAGAATTTCTCCTCAAAATCGCACACACTAAACAACGGATGAGTAAATTTTTAAAACTTGCTAAAATACGCAACATCGCGGTTCAAATTATAACTATCAAATGCTCATATGATAGCTCTGTTCAATTAACCAACCTACATTATAATTTAATCTCTTATCTAAAAAAACCAAATGGAACCGAAATATCACTTCATTTCATCAACGAAACAACGTCAGATTCTCGGAGAAAGGAGTGAAGAGTACAGTCGACTTCTGCGTAAAATTACACAATACTCTCTGCGAGTCACTGAGCCGCATTAGACAGGGAAGGACAGGAGCTTTCTGACTGGTGGCATCTATCTTTGCGTCTACGCTGATTTCTTTGATTGTCATAGATAATGAGCAGTAGTCTCTCGGGTGTCACTTTACGGATAACTCTTCTTTTCAATTATTCGTGTAAGTTGGCGTGTGACATAGTGTAGCACCCAGATCTAGTAACGTCCAACAGTACGAACAAGTCTGTTCGGAGAGCTTTACCATTGCTAAGCAACCCATTCTCAAAGCACGGTGTTATGCGCCACGTAGTACAAGTATCCATTCGAACTCGCCAGTATCACGACTGTGTCTAAGACCTATATAACTGCGAAAGTCATCGTATCTCCACGATCCCAGGTGTGCGAGTAGAAAAAAATATGTTGCCTTGTGAGAAGATTCTTGTTCGTATACCCCACCAGCTCTCCAATCTGGAAAAGCACAGTAAGTATCCGAAACGGTCATATTGATTCTGGTGAAACTCAAGCTAACAGAAGACTAAGATTTATTCTATCTCCAATGACATTAATAAGCAACTAAGAATAAGATATGTGCTATTTTCATCTGTTACGTACACCAGAGAACTATTTATATAGCCCAACTAATGTAGCGAGTCATGTCGTTTAATTCTCGGGATGCCCAGAATTATAATGACTGCATCGAGGATCCGGTATTTACTAAGCTATGCCGCACCGATATACGTCACCTCATAGCGTAAGATTCTAAGCAGGTAAGGACTCATGCAGCCACTCTATGAATATGATTCCCTCACAAGTCAGATTTGAAACAGTGAAGCCTATGCGCTAAGATAGGAGGGGGGCGGATGACATGGGGGGAGATCAAACTAGCATAAGTAGATACATGGCCGGTCAGGCGCGCGTTAGATAGGAGTGTGAGATCGGGATCAGGTGAGGTGCGTGATATTGGCTCAGAGTCAAATAGGTAGAAGCGTTTTTAGAAAGCCTCATTGGACTAGACTTTGGTCCGTGCGTCCGTAGCCATTTTGAATTTAGATGTTTCAGGTCAGGCTGTGGGTACCGGGCGTTGCCGTGCAGAGCTTTTTAGATGCGACAGACTCTTGGACGCTCTGAGACACTGGCTCTCTCCGCACCTAGCGCGGCTTGTGGCTCCGGCAGTTTTTAACGAGCTTTATGTACAGGGAGCCTTCCTCTGGACAACTGCAGCATCGGAGTTCTTTGACTAAGAAGGTGTTTGCCCGTGGAATAGCAGAAGCTTGACCCAGCGATAGTGACTTGGGGGTGCCGTAACTCAACCTCTCACCCTCGTGTGTGAAGAGTGGCTCTGGGCCGCGGTCGCGCACGATGGCCTGGAGGAAGTTTCCATGCCAGGCAAGTGGGATCGCCGTAGGAGAAGCCAGCCAGTCAGAGGACTCGCTGTGCACCCTCCCGCTGCCTCCTCCACCCTAGTAAAGGACACTTCTTTGAGGAGACTGCGGACAGGGACCCAGCTGCCTCAAGTTTTTCGCTTCCTGAGGGGCGAGAGTCCGGTCTTGTGGCGTAGCCGTTCTTCACACGATAGTCTTAGGTGATTAGGTAGTCCAATGATCGATGGCTCGAGTTTGTGTCAGGTTAGTGTAGGACAACAACACAACGGTTTGAACATCTGCGTGACATCCTGTCGCTCCGACTACCCAGCACCTCTTGCGATTTCACAGCGTGAGATTAGGGAGGCAGTATACCTGCTTTCGGTGTCGCGCGGGATTCTTTCCGTAGACTAGTCCCACTAATCGATCTCCCCATTTAGAGATCTTGATCCACGCTTTTGTAGTGCCCAGAGTTCTCTGTGGTAGGGGCTGGAACCACAACCCGGCAGAGGTCTGCTGAGTGCCGCACCTCCCTATCAAAATCAAACTCTGTTCGGCAAACCATCAAGTGCTGTGTAGTGTTTTATATAGCCCTGTGGCGGTAGAGCGAGTCAGCTAATATCTCGAGTTGCTGTACAGACACCGCAGTTCGAACTGAAACCCCAAACCAGCAAGCAAATTGCAGGTGTAGAAGCACGGTGGGCTAGGAAAAACTCCCTAGAAAGGCCAAAACCTAGGAGAAAACCTAGAGAGGAACCCGGCTACTGAGGGGTTGGCCAGTCCTGTTCTGGCTGTGCTGGGTGGAGATTATAAACAGAACTATGCCAAGATGTTCAAAAGTTCATTAAGTGACAAAGCATGGTCAAATAATAATCATGAATAATTTTCAGTTGGCTTTGCATAAGCCGATCATTCAAGAGTTGAAAATAGGACAGTCCGGGACAGTGTGGTTCCATAACCGCAGGGCAGGAAACAGCCTGAAACTGGAAATACAGCAAGGCAGGTGACTGGCGACAGCAAGAGCCATCACGCCCGCACCCCGACGCACGGTCCCAGGGCTTCAGATCCTCCCTGAGAGGAGAAGAGAAGAGAGAAGGAGAGAATTGAGAGAGCCAAGATTTTCAAAATGTTCATTAAATGACAAGCTGATCAAATAATAATCAGGAATAAGTGTCCAGTTGGCTTTTCATAGCCGATCATTAAGAATTTTTGAAACAGCAGTCTGCGGGACAGGTAGGGGTTCATAACCGCAGCAGAACAGTTGAAACTGGAAGAGCAGCAGGGCCAGGCGGACTGCGGACAGCAAGGAGTCATTCATGCCCCGGTAGTCCTGACGTATGGTCCTAGGGCTCCCGGTCCCTCGAGAGAGAGAAAGAAAGAGAGAAGGAGAGAATTAGAGAAGCCAAGATTTCAAAATGTCATTAAATGACAAGGCATGGTCCAAATAAATAAATCAGGCAATAAAAGTCCAGTTGGCTTTTCATAGCCGATCATTAAGAGTTTAACAGGTAGGGGTTCCATAACAGCAGCGCAGGAACAGTTGAAACTGGAACAGCAGCAAGGCCAGGTGGACTGGGGACAGCAAGAGTCCATCATGCCCGGTTTGCCGTGACATATGGTCCTAGGCTCAGGTTCTCCCGAGCAGATGAGAAAGAAAGAAGAACCGAGAGAATTAGAGAGAGCATACTTAAATTCACCACAGGGACACTGGATAAGATAGGAGAAGTACTCCAGGTATAACCAACTGGACCTAGCCCCCCGACACAATAAACATACTGCAGCATAAATACTGGGAGGCTGAGACAGGAGGGTCAGGAGACACTGTGGCCCCATCGATGATACCCCCGGACAGGCCAAACAGGAAGATATAACCCCACCCACTCTGCCAAAGCACAGCCCCCACACCCACTAGAGGATATCCTTCAAACCACCAACTTACAATCTGAGACAAGGCCGAGTATAGCCACAAAAGATCTCCACCACAGCACAAAACCAAGGGGGGCGCCAACCCAGACAGGAAGATCACGTCAGTAACTCCAACCCACTCAAGTGACGCACCCCTCCTAGGGACGGCATGAAAGACACCAGTAAGCCAGTGGACTCAGCCCCGTGTAATAGGGTTAGGGGCAGAGACTCCAGTGAGAGAGGGAACCGGGCCAGGCAGAGACAGCAAAGGGCGGTCGTCTCCAGAGCCTTTCCGTTCACCTTCACAACTCCTGGGCCAGGACTACACTCAATCATATGACCTACTGAGAGAGAGAAGTCTTCCAGCTAAAGACTTAAAGGTTGAGACCGAGTCTGCATCGCTCACATGGCGTAGGCAGACTATTCACATAAAAATGAGATCTATAGGGAGAAAGCCTGCCTCCCGCTGTTTGCTTAGAAATTCTAGGACAATTAGGAGCCTGCGTCTTGTGACCGTAGCGTACGTGTAGTTATGTACGGCAGGACCAACTCGGAAAAGATAGGTAGGAGCAAGCCATGTAAGCGCTTTATTAGGTTAACAGTAAAACCTTGAATCCATCCCTTGCCTTAACAGGAAGCCAGTGTGGGAGGCTAGCAACTGAGTAATATTGAGCAAAGTTCTTGGTGTCTAGTCAGGCATTTCTAGCAGCCGTATTTAAGCACTAACTGAGTATTTGTGCTTTTCCAGTAGCCGGAAGTAGAGCATTGCAGTAGTTCTAACTAGAAGTAACAAATGCAGGATTAATTTTTCTGCATAATTTTGGACAGAAGATTCTGATTTTTGCCAGGTTTACGTAGAGGAAAAAAAGCTGTCCGTGAAAACAGTCTTATTTCATGTTCGTCAAAAGAGAGATCAGGGTCAAGAGTAAACGCCGAGGTCCTTCACAGTTTTAGTTGAGACCAACTTTACAACCATCAAGATTAATGTCAGATTTACAGAAGATCTCCGTGGTTTCTTGGGACCCTAGAACAAAGCATCTCTGTTTTGTCCGAGTTAAAAGTAGAAAGTTTGCAGCCATTCCCCACTTCTATGTCTGAAACACAGGCTTCTAGCTGAGGGCAATTTTGAGGCTTCACCATGCTTTCATTGAAATGTCAGCGGTGTGTTCATCCAGCATTAGCAGTGAAGTGAACATTATGGTTTCGATAACCATCCCCAAGAGGTAAAATATCTGAGTGAAAAACAATAGTGGGTCTAAAACGGACCTTGAAGAGAACACCGAAATGTACAGTTGATTTGTCCTCAGAGACAAAACCATTCACAGAGACAAACTGATAGCTTTCCGACAGGTAAGATCTTAAACAGCCAGAAACTAGTGTCCGTGTAGACCAATTTGGCGTTTCCCAGTCTCTCCAAAAAGAATGTGGTGATCGATGGTGTCAAAGCGCACTAAGGTCTAGTAGCACGAGGACCAGATGCAAGACCTCGGTCTGACGCCATTAAAAGGTCAATTACAACCTTCACAAGTGCAGTCTCAGTGCTATGATGGGGTACTAAACCAGACTGAAGCATCGTATACATTGTTTGTCTCCAGGAAGGGCAGTGAGTTGCTGCGCAACAGCTTTTTTCTAAAATTTTTGAGAGGAAATGGAAGATTCGATATAGGCCGGATAGTGTTTGTATATTTTCCGGGTCAAGGTTTGCCTTTTCAAGAGAGCTTTTATTACTGCCACTTTTAAGTGAGTTTGGTACACATCCGTGGATAGAGAGCCGTTTATTATGTCTCAACAATATTGAGGGCTCAAGCACAGAAGCAGCCTTTTCAGTAGTTTATAGGACATAGATCCAGTATGCCAGCTAGAAGGTTTAGAGGCCCCATGAGTATTTCATCATTGTGTCAAGAATATTAGACTAAAGACACTTGAGTGTCTCCTTGAGCCTAGGTCCTGGCAGAGTTTGTTGCAGACCTCAGACCAATGAGCTTTGGAGGAAATACGCAGATTTAAAAGAGAGTCATAATTTGCTTCTAATGATCATGATCTTTTCCCTCAAAAAGTTCGTGAAGTTATTACTCTGAGTGAAAAGCCATCCTTCTCTTGGGGAATGGCTGCTTTTTAGTTAGCTTTGCAACAGTATCCAAAAAGAAATTTTGGATTGTTCTTATTTTCCTCAATTAAGTTGGAAAAGTAGGATGATCGAGCAGCATGAGGGCTCTTCCGGTTACTGCACGGTACTGTCTTTTCCAAGGCTAGGCGAAGACTTCCAGTTTGGTGTGGCGCCATGTCCGCTTCCAATTTTCTGCGGAAGCTTGCTTCACAGCTCGTATTTTCGTTGTGTACAGGAGCTAGTTTCTTTATGACAAATGTTTTTCGTTTTTAGGGGTGCAACTGCATCTTGGGTTTATTGCGCAAGGTTAAATTGAGTGCCTCATTTAGGTGGTTAACTGATTTTTGTCCTCCTGACGTCCTTGGTAGGCAGAAGAGTCTGGAAGGGGCATCAAGGAATTTTTGTTGTAGTCTTAAGAATTTATTAGCACGAACTTTTGTTGATGCTCCTGATTGGTCTGAGCAAGATGTGATTTGTTGCGATTGCAAACGTAATAAAATGGGTGGTCCGACAGTCCAGGATTATGAGGAAAAACATTAAAGATCTACAAACATTTATCCCATGGACAAAAACTAAGTCCAGGAGTATGGACTGTGGCAGTGAGTAGGTCCAGAGACGATGTTGGACAAAAACCCACTGGAGTCGATGATGGCTCCAAAGACTTTTTTTGGAGTGGGTCTGTGGAAAACTGCCTCCATATGAATATTAAAAATCACCAAAAATTAGAATATGATCTGCTATGGACTACAAGGTCTTGATAGGAATTCAGGGAACTCAGAGAGGAACGCTGTATTATGGCCCAGAAAACGAGCCTATAAACAGTGGCTATAAAAGTGATTGGAGTAGGGCTGCATAGATTTCATACAGAAGCTCAAAAGACGAAAACGTTCATATTTTTTTGTTGTAAATGGAAATTTGCTATCGTAAATGTTAGCAACCACCGCGCGCCCTAAGCGGGATTGCACGGGGATATGGTCACTTGTGTAACCAGGGAGTGAGGGCCTCATTTAACACAGTAAATTTCATCAGCTTAAGCCATGTGTCAGTCAGGCAATCACATCAAGATTATGATCAGTGATTAGTTCATTGACTATAACTGCCTTTGAAGTTAAAGGGGTCAACATGAAGTAACCCTATTTGAGAGGTGAGGCTATCACGATCTCTTTCAATAATGGCAGGAATGGAGGAGTCTTATCTAAATGAGATTGCCTAAGGCGAACACCCGCCATGTTTAGTTTTGCCCAACCTAGGTCGAGGCACAGACACAGTTCTCAATGGGGATGCTGAGCTGGACTACAACTGACTGCTATTTGCAGACTCCACTAAGCTGGCAGGTTGCTAACAGCCGCTGCCTGGCCTGCACCCTATTTCAGTTGTGGAGCTAGTTGGAGTTAGAGCCCTATCTATGTTTTTAGATAAGATGAGAGCACCCCTCCAGCTGAAGGATGGAGTCCGTCACTCCGTCAGCAGGTCAGGCTTGCGTCCTGGTTTGTGGTGAGTCCCAGAAAGAGGCAAATTATCGACAATTCTATATTTTGGGAGGGCAGAAAACAGTTTTCAACCAGCGCATTGAGTTTTGTGAACTGCTGCCTTGTAAGAGCTCGTCACTCCCCCTAACTGGGAGAGGGCCAGAACAATGACTCGATGCCGACACATCTTTCTAGCTGATTTAACAGGGCTGAAGCTATTGTTGCGCTTGCGTGACCTTCTGGACTGTTTCATCCCTAACAATCGTTTTGTGCCGACGTGGATAAACAATTATTCTATACTCTCGACATCGCCAAAGTTTTAGCTTTAGCCAGCACCATCTTCAGATTAGCCTTAACGTCGGTAGCCCTGCCCCCTGGTAAACAGGGTATGATCGCTGGGTGATTGTTTTTAAGTCTAATACTGCCGGGTAATGGAGTCGCCCAATGACTAGGGTTTTCCAATTTGTCAGAGCTATGGTGGAGCCTTCGCGTTCAGACCCCGTAATGGGAGGAGGAGAGACAAGAGAAGACTCGGCCCAGACTCCGACTCGCTAACTCAATGGGGAAAACCGGTTTTGAAAGTTTCTGTCGGCTGAATGAGCGACACCGGTGAGCATTCCAACAGCATTTCCCTCCAGAAGCCATTGAGAAAATTGTCCGCCTGCGGGGACAGTGCGGGGGGTTTATACTAACGTTACTACTGTACTTACTGTGCACAGACGCTGTTTCCACCCTTTCTACACTGAAATTACCCTGGCCTAAACCGATTGCGTCTGAAGCTGGGCTTGCAGCACAAACTATTCCTCGCCGTTAGGCGATCATTCTCCTGTATATTATGTAGTACAAGCGAATGCAGTTAGAAGACAGCATTGTTGAAAAGTTAGCTACTTAGCTTCGGCTGTTGAGGTTGTTGGGGGGGACGAACCATGTCCAGATAAAGCCGTCCGGAGTGAAAAAGTTGAATGAGGGAAAAAAGTTGTGATGGAGAAAAACTGAAAAATATAAACGTAAAAGTTGTCAGCTAGGCAAAAGCAAAAGCTAGCAAAGTAAAGTTGCAACAAAACGCACAGCAAAACACACAGCAACACGTCTGCAAATTTCCAAGAGGAAGTGACGCAATCAAAGTTGACACTGAGTTCCTAGTGGGCTGTTTCGTCAGTGTCAGTGACGGGCCAACCACTGTTGTGTCATCATGCAAACTTAAATGTATGGTGTTGGAGTCGTTGCCTGGTCGGTCGTACTCCAGTTCATGAGTGAACAGGGAGTACTAGGTGCAGGGCACACCCTGAGGGGCCCTCGTGGTTGAGGCAATCAGCTGACGATGATGTTGTTAACCTACCTTATCACCTGTGGGCGTTGCCCGTCAGGAAAGTCCGAGGATCAGTTGCAGAGGGAGGTGTTTAGTCCGAGGTCCTTAGCTTATTGATGAGCTTTGAGGGCACTATGGTGTTGAACGCTGAGCTATAGTCAATGAATAGCATTCTCACATAGGTGTTCCTTTTGTCCAGGTAGGAAAGGGCAGTGTGGAGTGCAATAGAGATTGCATCATCTGTGGATCTGTTAAGGTGTGATGCAAATTGGAGTGGGTCTAGGGTTTCTGGGATAATGGTGTTGATGTGAGACATGACCAGCCTTTGAAAGCACTTCATGGCTACAGACGTGAGTGCTACAGGTCGGCAGTCATTTAGGCAGGTTACCTTAGTGTTCTTGGGCACAGGGACTATGTTGGTCTGCTTAAAACACGTTGGTATTACAGTTTCAGACAGGGAGAGGTTGAAAATGTCAGTGAAGACACTTAGCAGTTGGTTAGCGCATGCTCGCAGTACACGAGCTGGTAATCCATCTGGCCCTGCGGACTTGTGAATGTTGAGCTGTTTAAAGGTCTTCCTTACATTGGCTGTGGAGAGTGTTCCGGAACAGCTGGTGCTCTCGTGCATGTTTCAGTGTTATTTGCCTCGAAGAGAGCATAGAAGTATTTTAGCTCGTCTGGTAGGCTCGTGTCACCGTGCAGCTCTCGGCTTCCCTTTTTCGTCTGTAATAGTTTGCAAGCCCTGCCACATCCGACAAGCATCAGAGCTGGTGTAGTACAATTCGATCTTAGTCCTGTATTGATGCTTTGCATGTTTGATGGTTCGTCAGAGGGCATAGCTGGTTTTCTTATAGGCTTCCGGGTTAGAGTCCCGCTCCTTGAAAGCGGCAGTTCTAGCCTTTAGCTCAGTGCGAATTTTGCCTGTAATCCATGGCTTCTGGTTGGGATATGTACGTAYGGTCACAGTGGGGATGACATCATCGATGCACTTATTGATGAAGCCAATGACTGATGTGGTGTACTCCTCAATGCCATCGGAAGAATCCCCGGAACATTTTCCAGTCTGTGCTAGAAAAACAGTCATGTAGCTTAGCATCTGCTTCATCTGACCACTTTTTTATTGATCGAGTCACTGGTGCTTCCTGCATACATTTTTGCTTGTAAGCAGGAATCAGGAGGATACAATTATGGTCAGATTTGCCAAATAGAGGGCGAGGGAGAGCTTTGTATGTGTCTCTGCATGTTGAGTAATGTTGGTCCAGAGTTTTTTTCCCTCTGGTGGCACATTTAACATGCTGATAGAAATTTGGTAGGACGGATTTAAGTTTCCCTTCATTAAAGGCCCCGGCTACTAGGAGCGCCACCTYTGGGGGAGCGTTTTCCGGTTTGCTTATGGCGGAATACAACTCATTCAGTGCTGTCTTAGTGCCAGCATCAGTCTGTGGTGGTATGTAGACAACTACGAAAAAWACAGATGAAAACTTTGTAGGTAGATAGTGTGGTCTACAGTTTATCATGAGATATTCTACCTCAGGCGAGCAAAACCTTGAGACTTCCTTAGATATAGTGCACCAGCTGTTATTTACAAAAAA
>NW_019943003.1:26826-27872 GCF_002910315.2 Salvelinus sp. IW2-2015 | reverse complement strand
ACACACACACACACACACACACACAGTGGACAGGTTGTGCTGCTTTATGACTGGAGTGGCAGGGACAGAGCTTGGCCTGCCATCTCTGGTACTGGAGCACATTGACAGGATGTCGTCGTGACTGGGTCAAGAGCCTGTCTGAAGCTGAATTCAACAAGCCTTTTGGGTAGATCGAGAACTCTCTCCTATGGAAGGCACTAGGCGATTGAGATGTTTGTTTTAGTCTCATGGCTGAAGCAATTCTATATGTATTTTAATTAATTAATGTTATGATATTGGGAATATTGTGTGTCTTTGTATCGAATCACCATGGTTAACCTCTCAACGGTAGCCTTTATTAGCTTCTGTAACGTCTGCTTCCAACTCACACCCTCAAACACGTAGATCCCCTGAACTTAGCTCACTTTCCAGCCCACTTTCCAGCTCACACTCTCAAACACCTAGATCCTCTGAATGCAGCTCACTCTCTAGATCCCAATCACCTGAATTCTAATCATCTGTTCACACACCTGTATGTCATTATCACACACTATTTAGTTCAGTTCTTTGCACCCCATCACTGTGAAGTATTGTTTGTTTTGTGACACACGTCTTTCGAACCTCTGTTTTTCTTGTGATTGTCTCCTCCCGTGTATGATAGTTTTTGCCTGCCTCACTAACAACGCCTTTTGCCTATTCCCTGCCTGTACTTTAGCCTATTGGATTTCCTGTTGTCTACCTATTGCCTGATCTCCAATACTATGTTACTAGCCTTTTCCCTGCCTGTACTGTTGCCCTTTTGGACCCCCTGTGTATGACCTTCTGCCTGCCCCTGGACCCAGCTACCTGCCGCCTCCTGTGGTCCTTTGCAATAAACACCTGCTGCGCCCTGCTCTTGAAACCAGCTCTCTGTCTCCCCTTGTGTTCATTACAGCTTCCACAATGGTTTCCCAACTTACGCTACTCTCTGACTGCAAGGGCAAATAAATACCTAAAGATCCTACCAACCATATGATCTTAAAAAGCGTAATACCTAAAACTGTAACATGTGTATCCATGGTACAGTA
>NW_019943003.1:13063-20603 GCF_002910315.2 Salvelinus sp. IW2-2015 | reverse complement strand
AGACACTTGACAGTTTGTCCACTCATGCTTTGAGTACACGTCCTGATAATCCGTCTGGCCCTGCGACTTTGTGAATGTTGACCTGTTTAAAGGTTTTGTTCACATCGGCTAGCATACAGTCATCCAGAACAGCTAGTGCTTTCGTGCTTCAGTGTTTCTTGCCTGGAAGTGGGCATAAAAGGCATTTATCTCGTCTGGTAGGCTCTCGTCACTGGGTTGCTCACGTCTGGGATTCCCTTTGTAGTTCGTAATAGTTTTCAAGCCCTGCCACATCCTATCTGGTCACCTCTCTCTGGTCACACCTCTCTGGTAACACCCCTCTCTCTGCTCACCTCTCTGTATCTGGTCACCTCTCTCTTTCTGGTCACCTCTCTCTCTCTCTGGTCATCTATCTATTTCTCTGGTCGCATCTCGCTCTCTCTGGTCTCCTCTCTCTCTCTCTGGTCTCCTCTCTCTCTCTCTGTTCACCTCTCTCTGTTTCTGGTTGCATCTCTCTCTGGTCTCCTCTCTCTCTGGTCACCTTTCTCTCTGGACAACTCTCTCTGTTTCTGGTTGCATCTCTCTCTCTCTCTGGTCTCCTCTCTCTCTGGTCTCCTCTCTCTCTGGACAACTCTCTCCGGTCAACTCTTTTTCTCTCTCTGGTTACTTCTTTCTCTCTGGTCATATCTGTCTCTCTATGGTCAACTCTCCCTTTCTGCGGTCACCTCTCTCCCTCTGGTCATCGCTCACTTTCTGGTCACCTTTCTCCTTCTGTTCACCTCTCTCTCTGTTCACCTCTCTCTGTTCACCTCTCTCTGGTCACTTCTCTGTCTCTTGTCACATCTGTCTTTCTGGTCACCTCTCTGACTGGTCACCTCTCTCTGTTCACCTCTCTCTCACTCTGTACTTCTCTCTCTGGTTACCTCTCTCTTTCTGACCACATCTCTCTTTTCACTTCTCTTTCTCTGTGGTCACCTCTCTCTCTCTCTCTCTCTCTCTCTCTCTCTCTCTCTGGTCACCTCTCTCTGGTCAACTATTTATATTTCTGGTCAACTCTCTTTCTATCTGGTCATCGCTCTCTCTCTCTCTTGTCATCTCTGTTTCTGGTCACCTCTCTCGCTGATCACTATTGTCTCTGGTCAGGTCTCTCTCTCTTTCTGGTCACATCTCTTTCTCTCTGATCACATCTCTCTCTGGTCACATCTTTCTGATAACCTCTCTCTCTATCTATTTTGGGTCACTTCTGTCTCYCTGGTCACTTMTGTCTCTCTGGTCCTCTTCCTCTCTGGTCACTTCTGTCTCTCTGGTCCTCTTCCTCTCTGGTCACCTCTTTCTCTCTCTGCTCACCTCTTTCTCTCTCTGCTCACCTCTTTCTCTCACTCTGGTCAACTCTCTCTGGTCACCTCGCTCTGGTCACCTCTCTCTCTCTTTGGTCAGCTCTCTCTCTGGTCAMCTCTCTCTCTGGTCATCTCTCTTTCTCTCTTGTCTCCTCTATCTGGTCTCCTCTCTCTGGTCTCCTCTCTCTCTCTTTTCATCTCTCTCTTTCTGGTCTCCTCTCTCTCTCTGGTCCATCTTGTCACACCCTGATCAGTTTCACCTGTCCTTGTTATTGTCTCCACCCCTCCAGTTGTCGCTTGTTATTCCTGGTTTATTAAATCCCTGTGTTTCCTGTCACTCTGTGCCAGTTCGTCTTGTATGTTCCAAGTCAACCAGTGTGTTTTTCCCATGCTCCTGCCTTTTCTATTCTCTTTTACAAGTCCTCCTAGTTTTGACCATTGCCTGTTTCCCGGACTCTCTACCCGCCTGCCTGACCATTCTGCCTGCACTGACCTCGGAGCCTGCCTGCCACACTGTACCTCCTGGACTCTGAACTGGTTTTGACGTTTTGCCTGTCCAAAACCATTGTCTTGCCTATCCCTTTTGGATATAATAAATATAAAAAACTCAAACCATCTGTGTCCTGTGTCTGCATCTGGGTCTCGCCTTGTGCCCTTTTACATCTCTCTTTCTCTAGTCTCCTCTCAATCCAATTCAAAGGGCTTAGTTGGCATGRGAAACATATGTTAATATTGCCAAAGCAAGTGAATTAGATAATATACAAAAGTGAAATAAACAAAAAAAATGAACAGTAAACATTACTATCACAGAAGTTCCAAAAGAGTAAAGACATTACAAATGTCATATTATGTATATATACAGTGTTGTAATGATGTGCAAACGGTTAAAGTACAAAATGGAAAATAAATGTGATGGCACACTGTGGTAATTCACCCCAGTAGATATGGGAGTTTATCATAATCGGGTTTGTTTTCGAATTCTTTGTGAATCTGTGTAATCTGAGGGAAATATGTGTCTCTAATTTGGTGATACATTTGGCAGGAGGTTAGGAAGTGCAGCTCAGTTTCTACCTCATTTTGTGGGCAGTGTGCACATAGCCTGTCTTCTCTTGAGTGCCAAGTCTGCCTACGGCGGCCTTTCTCAATAGCAAGGCTATGCTCAATGAATCTGTACATAGTCAAAGCTTTCCTTAAGTTTGGGTCAGTCACAGTGGTCAGGTATTCTGCCACTGTGTACTCTCWCTCTCTATCTGGTCACCTCTCTTTCTCTGGTCAACTCTCTTTCTTTGGTCGTTTCTCTCTCTATCTGGTCGCATCTCTCTCTCTTTATCTGGTCACCTCTCTCTATCTTGTCACCTCTCTTTCTCTGGTCAACTCTCTTTCTCTGGTCGCATCTCTCTCTCTCTGGTCGCATCTCTCGCTCTCTGGTCACATCTCTCGCTCTCTGGTCGCATCTCTCTCTCTCTGGTCGCATCTCTCGCTCTCTGGTCGCNTGTATAATCCTGGGTAGTAAGGGTACATTTCTACTACACATACCATTGTTGAAACAGACTCCCAGATATATATAGTCTGTTTGTCTGGCTAACAACGACCATAGGAGTTGGCAAGACAACTCCTACAGACCTGGGACCAGACTCCCAACTACACTTTATATACAAAAGTATGTGAACACCCCTTCAAATTAGTGGATTCGGCTATTTCAGYCACACCCGTTTGCTGACACACAGCCATGCAATCTCCATGGACAAACATTGGCAGTAGAATGGCCTTACTGAAGAGCTCAGTGACTTTCAACGTGGCACCGTCATAGGATCGTCATAAGTCAGTATGTCAAATTTCTGCCCTGCTAGAGCTGCCCCAGTCAACTATAAATGGTGTTATTGTGAAGTGGAAACGTCTAGGAGCAACAACGGCTCAGCCGCGAAGTGGTAGGCCACACAAGCTCTCAGAACGGGACCACTGAGTGCTGAAGCGGGTAGTGCGAAAAAATCGTCTGTCCTCGGTTGCAACACTCACTACCAAGTTCCAAACTGCCTCTGGAAGCAACGTCAGCTCAATAACTGTTTGTCAGAAGCTTCATGAAATGGGTTTCCATGGCCGAGCAGCCTAAGATCACCATGCGCAATGCCAAGCGTCGGCTAGTGGTGTAAAGCTCGCCGCCATTGGACTCTGGAGCAGTGGAAACACGTTCTCTGGAGTGATGAATCACACTTCACCACCTGGCAGTCCAAAGGACGAATCTGAGTTTGGCGGATGCCAGGAGAACGCTACATGCCCGAAAGCATATTGCCAACTGTAAAGTTTGGTGGAGGAGGAATAATGGTCTGGGGCTGTTTATCATGGTTCGGGCTAGGCCCCTTAGTTCCAGTGAAGTGAAATCTTAACACTACAGCATACAATGACATTCTAGATGATTCTGTGCTTCCAACTTTGTGGCAACAGTTTGGGGAAGGCCCTTTTCTGTTTCAGCACGACAAGGCCCCTGTGCACAAAGCGAGATCCATACAGAAATGGTTTGTCAAAATCTGTGTGGAAGAACTTGACTGGCCTGAACAGAGCCCTGACCTCAACCCCATCGAACACCTTTGGGATGAATTTGAAACGCCGACTGCGTGCCAGGCCTAATCGGCCAACATCAGCGCCCGACCTCACAAATGCTCTTGTGGCTGAATGGAAGTAAGTCCCCCACAGCAATGTTCCACCATCTAGTGGAAAACCTTCCCAGAAGAGTGGAGGCTGTTATAGCAGCAAAGAGGGGGACCAACTCCATATTAATGCCCACGATTTTAGAAAGAGATGTATGATGAGCAGGTGTCCACATACTTTTGGTCGTGTAGTGTATTTTGAGATGCCGACCCTATTTGCAAAATCAGTGTCAGTAACGGTAATCTTTCATCAAATATACCAGTGTTGAAACAGATCCCCAGATGATTTCCTTCTGTCTCCGTCTCTCCCCCCCAGTTGATCAGCCAGGAACACAACCAGGGAGTAGAGTACGAGTACTACCTCCCTAACGGTCACTCCAGAGAGGGATACTACTGGAGCTTCGGCTCCTGGTCTGCCTGCAGCAGAGAGTGTGGCTCAGGTACGTGTCCTTACTCTAGTCTGTCACTGGAGTCTTTTTGTTTTCTACCTCATGTTCTTCCTCGATTTGACTTGTCCTTTACACATCCCTTGTTCTTGTTCGTCTTGGTCTTATTCTTGTTCTTCTTGTTCTTCTTGTTCATCTTGTTCTTCTTGTTCTTCTTGTTCTTCTTGTTCTTCTTGTTCATCTTGTTCTTCTTGTTCTTCTTGTTCTTCTTGTTCTTCTTGTTCTTCTTGTTCTTGTTCTTGTTCTTCTTGTTCCACTCAACAATAGTTAATGCTGTTTGTTTTCGACCAAAGTATCCTTGGACACAGTCTTCCTTTAGCATCCCTGTTGGACTGATTCCTCTTCCTGCTCCCTCCACCAGGGTACCAGTCTCGTCTGGTGTTCTGTGCCATCGATAACGAGGCCTATCCAGACTACCTGTGCTCCGCCTTGCCACGCCCCCTCACCAACCGCACCTGCAACACTCAGCAGTGCCCTCAGACTCACAGGTGAGTCAGCCACTTCCTACAAGGCTTTACATTTCATAATAACTCCATTGTGGGAAGCGATCAAGACACTGTTCAAGGAAAGTGACGTGAGTTACAGTCATGCACATCAAAGTAAGTCTGATAGCAACGTTGATTGTATTTTCTTTGACAGAAGTCAGTCAGTCAGCTTTGCGTCCTAGCTCAGCGATGAATGCCCTGATTTCCACGTCCAGTATGTTGGAGTGTCTGCGCTGTACTTTGAGACGGACCCCAGTTACTGTATGCCTAACAGACTGTACCTATCAAGGCCACTGTGATGAAGAAGACTGTATGTATGAGTAGAGAAGCTGACATGGTGGAGTGATACTTTATTATGACTGACCTGTTAAGACTGATTCACGAAGCGTCTCAGAGTCAGTGTTGCCGTTTAGATCAGAATGAATAATATGATATGGACAGATCCTAGATCAGTGCTTTGAGACGCTTAATGCATATGGGCCCAGATCTTTCCCAAAGGTCACACGGGTTCTTCAGGAATCCCAGTCGGTGGAGGCCCTCCCTGCTCCTCCCTGCTCCCTCCTCCTCCCTGCTTCCTCCTCCCTGCTTCCTCCTCCCTGCTCTCTCCTCCCTGCTCCCTCCTCCTCCCTGCTCCCTCCTCCTTCCGAAAACCTGGGAACTTTGGGAACGTTTCTGGAATTTGCAATTATGCTGAGAATGGATGGAGCCTATCATTAGGAGAACAGTCCAGTGTAATCTTGTTAGTCGTGATAACCTGGGTTCAGTAGGTTTGTGTGTCCATACAGGAGCTGTCTGGCTGGGCCATAGAGATAGAAAGGGGGCCCATCCTTGTATCTGTGCCACAATGGCTTCAGTGACAGCATGGGCAGGTCCGAGCCCTCTTTCTCACTCTATGGTCTGGCTCCTCTCTCCGGTCTCCTCTCTCTCTGGTCTCCTCTCTCTCTGGTCTCCTCTCTCTCTGATCTCCTCTCTCTCTGGTCTCCTCTCTCTCTGGTCTCCTCTCTCTCTGGTCTCCTCTCTCTCTGATCTCCTCTCTCTCTGATCTCCTCTCTCTCTGGTCTCCTCTCTCTCTGCTTTCTTATTGTTTTTGTCTAAGAATACTTCTATATCACTTGTATTTATGCATATCGTCTTACATGCACAGGGTACTGTAATTCTCTACAAAACATTTAAATATAACACCCTCACTTCATAACAAGTCAACGGACGCCAAAGGAAGATTTCCCTAGGCCTCTAACCCTGATTTTTTGGTTTGGGGACAGCTCGGCTATTTTTCAGACGGAATCTATCCTTGAAGTCCGACTACATCTACTCGTTGGGAAGGATTAATTATTTACAATACAGCAAAATCTCTACATGGGTGGAAACAACGTTGAACCTCTCACCTTGAAACCACTTAAAGTGGTAGTTGAAGCTGTAGTCAAAGCTGCGCAGAATTATGTTTATATGTCAGTCCTATAAAGTAGTGTCCATGTATTTTTCTTCTTGGCTTTTTGGGGAAAATCAAAAATATAGTTTGCAGACTAAACTTAACTCCCTCAGTTCAGTTTGGGTGGTGTTCTCAGGTTTCTGTTGTTTTCCAGAGAATTTTGCTGTATAGAAATACTTAATCCTTGGTAAGATGTGAACATTCAGTGATTCCGTAAATCCGTCCACAATCGGGGGGAGGCTTGTAGGTTTTGAGTTTTGATTTGAAGTGGGGTTTATGTTGTAGAGGGTAGCATCCTGTATGCTGTCTTGACAAAAAATCCAAGTTATCTAATCTAAATGTATCTTTTTTAAAGAAAATTGCAGAAAAATGAGGAGCTATCTGACCACCGACCTCTCTCTCTTGGTCCACTTCTCTCTCTCTGGGTCCTCTCTCTGGTCACTTCTCTCTCTCTTATCTACTCTGTCAGTCTCTCTCTCTGGCACCCTTCTCGGTCACATTCTCCGTCACTTAACTCTCGCACACTCTCGCACACGGATTGGTTCGCTCGCGCACACACACACCACACACACACACACACACACACACACACACACTACACACACACACACACACACACACACACCACCATACACACCACACCATCGGTTTCCAAATCTGTTGTACAACTCCACCTTCACCACCTAAGGTTATCACAGGAACTCAATCTTTGTGTGTGTGCGTGAGTGCGTGTGCTTGTTTCTTGTCTCATTCTGGTCACCATAAAATAACAATCAAATCAGTTTTTTTTACCCACCCTGCTCGCTCAGTTCGGCTTTCAGGCACACACACACACACACACACACAAACCACGTTACACAACCCACACAACAACAAAACAAACACACACAGCACAGACACTACACACACACACACACACCACACAAACACAACAACACTTTGCAAACACACCACTAGATTGAGAGAGGTCAGCTAGGACAGCACATCTTAGCTACACTGGCAGTTCGATGAAGGGGGCATTTTGGTATCTATATATTAAACTTATGCAGCCGACACAGTGTGTGTGTGTGTGTCGTGTGTGGTGTGTGTGTGTGTGTGTGTGTGTGTGTGTGTGTGTGTGAGCGTGGTGTGTGGGTTGTGTGTGTGTGTGTGTGTGTGTGTGTGTGTGGTGGTGTGTGGTGTGTGTGTGTGTTGTGTGTGTGTGTGTGTGTGTGTGGAC
>NW_019943003.1:0-13038 GCF_002910315.2 Salvelinus sp. IW2-2015 | reverse complement strand
TCTCCTCCATGGTTGGGCCATTTGTCGGTTTTTCTTCTGTCTTCTTCCCGGTTTCCCTTGTGCGGATGGAAAGACCCGTTTGGGGTCTTGCCTCCGTGGGGCCTTCCCTGAGCAACATTGGAGGGCGGCCGAGCGGGCGGGCGGGCGGGCGGGACAGGTGGAGGGGCCGAGGGGCGCCATGGAAAGGAGCAAATAGAGGGGATTTGGGGGGGGAGGTTCGAAAGAATTACGGAGAAGGAGAGACGATTAGGAAGGAGGCAAAGGGTCATCTGGTCCGTCCGAAATGGTCTCATCTTCTCACTCGAAAGCATCTTCCTCAGAGTAGGTCAGTCTCACTGATTCAAACGAGCTTCCTCTCTCAGAATCGTGGTCTCCACCGCCCCCCCTAGAGTCTTCCTCCTCTCTCTCTTGATCCTCTCATCTGTCTCCTCTCCTCTCTGGTCTCCTTCTCTCTCTCACTGGTCACTTTCTGTCTTCAGATCCTCTCTTCCTGCTTCCCTCTCTCTCTGGTCTCCCTCTTCTTCTCTGAGTCTTCTCCTCGTCTCTCTCTCTGATGCTCCCTCCAGAGGTCGAGCTCTCTCTCATGTGATCTCAGGGATTCCGGGTACGCAAGGAGGAAGAGGGAGGGGTTTGAGGCGTATTTTGTTTAGCGGATGGAAAGTCCTGGTTCTCTCTTTTGTCCTTTCCGTTGGTCTTATATTGAGGGTACTTCTTCGCCTCGTTGTCGGATAGTGTGAGTTTATGGTATCTCCATTATGTACGTAGGGTTGTTTAGTTCTTCTACTTTGTTTATTTGTCGATAGTTCTCCAGAAGTGTTGGGATCGATGTGTATCAGAATGTAGATCTTTTTTCTGAAAACTTCGCAAGAACTGAGATTCTTTGCTATTACAATGCTGTTGGTACTACTTCCTCTCCTCATGAGAAGATAGGGCAAAACCTGGCTCTAACCGGCCAATAGAAAGCCACTCGTCGAGTACGATTCTGTTCTAGCGTCGTAGCTCGTCTCCCGCATCATCTCAAGTAGGTCTCGCGTCACTATCCGTCCTGTCCTCAGTCTCTGGGTCGACATTACCTCAGTCCTTCTCTCTCAGGTCCGTCCCTCGTCTCCTCATCTTGCTTGGTCTACTGTTGTGGTAATTTGTTGTTGTCCCTGTTCATAAAGGATGGCATACCTGTATCAGCCACAATGCGTGGACGCCCTCTGAAAGGCCCAGAACAGTATTGTTGTACAGGTAACACAGGGCCTACGGTGGCCGCCTGCTCCAAAAAGGCTGTAGTTTAACTCTCTGACCTCAAACACAGGGGGGGTTGTATACCAGAGATCAAAGGACATATCCAAAAGGTGCACCTATGCCGCTATATGTGCCACTACTTTTGACCAGAGCCCGTATATAGTGAAACTACTTTTAGAGACCAGAGCCCTATTCCCTATATAGTGGCACTACTTTTAGACAGAAGCCCTATATAGTGCACTACTTTAGACCAGAGCCTTATATAGTGCCATACTTTTTGACCAGGGGCCCTATGGGCTCTTGTTGCACTATCTAGGGAATAGGGTGCCGTTTGGAACAAAAACATTTTTTTTAAGTTAATAGTTAAGTCTCTACACATTCTAACACCCATTTAGAATATGGCACAAACTCCTGGGATGTGTTTGAGTTCCAGTGTGAGTCTGTGTTTAGTGTTTTAAGTTGTTGACGCCTGTTTCTTCCATGTCGGGACCCAGAACAAAGGCAAGGGGCAACCATCAGCTCAGAGATCCAAACTCTCCTCCTCTCTCTCTCCCTTCGTCTCCTCTCTCCTCTCTCTCTCTCCTCATCTCTCTCTGTCTCTCTCTCTCTCTCTCTGTCTCTCTCTCTCTCTTCTCTCTCTCTCTTCTCTCTCTCTCTCTTCTCCTCGCTTTCTCTCTCGCTCTCTCTCTCTCGTCCTCTCTCTCTCCTGTCATGCTCTCTCCGCTGTCTCCTCTCTCCGTTCCCTGCTCCTCTCTCACTCTACTCTCTCTTCGCCCCTCTCATCCCTGTACTCACTGTCCTCGTCTTGTCTGTCTCTCTCGTCTCTCTTCGAGTCGTTAGGTCTCATCTCGAGGCGCTCCTATGCTCTTCTCGGTTCTGGTCATCTACGATATGTCTTCATGGTCTTGATCGCGAGCTCCATGAGTCTGTTCTACATCTTCGTCATCAGTCCTCCCCTTTCCCTCCTCCTCCGCGCGCTCTCTCTCATTCGCCGATGCTCTGTCCTCGTTCTCCTCTCGCGTCTTCGCCGTGGTCATACTTCCTGTCCGCTCGTCACCCGAGAGCGATTCGCCCTCGGTGCGCGGGCCGAGATCTCTCTTCCTCGCTCTGATGTCTTTCGACACTAGGCGGATACACCTGTTCCATCGCGATTTTCTATAGTCTTAACACCCTTCTGCTTGGACATACCGAGTCATCTGCCTGGTCAGTTTCGTTCGTCTCGCCTGCCCGTGGTCTGGGCTCTTGGCGCCTTCGCCGCGTTTATTCTTCTCCCGTTCTTTTTTCCTTGTTTTTTTCCTTTGGTTCCTCCTTCTGGTTCCACGCCTTTTTTCTCCTTATCCCGTTCGGAGCTCTGGTGGGCATCCGGTGCTGGTGTGTGCTCACGCCCTGTCCCTATTCTGTCGTGCTTCGGCCTTTTTATCCCTTGAGTTCTTTCTGTCGAGGCGCGGTTGACGGTGGTCGTCTTCCCCCCCTTTCTGTTATCCGTTCTTCGTGTCTCCTCCGGCCCGCCAACCTCACCACACGCGCCCTCCTTTGTCTTTGCATTCCTCCTTCTTTGTTTTCTCGGGCTTTTCCAGTGATACGGCTTCTCCTGTGTGTGTTGATGCGTTTTTCGGTTTCAACGTTTTTCGGTTCTCCCGGGGCGCCCTGCGGTTCTTATCCAGGGGTCTGGACTCCCCGCGGTTCTGTTCTACTTGCCGTGTCGGCTCTAGGTGCGCCCCTCTCTCCTTCTCTTTTTTCCTCCTCTCTCCTCTCCCTTTCTGCCCCTGGGACGAATTTTTGCTTCTTGATACGCTCGTATTGTCAGTCACATCCACCCTATTGATTTCTTGCCTATTTCGCCTTGAGCCAGTCCGTCCTCTCTCTCTCACCCCCGGCGCGGGCGACGAGGCCTCCTGGCTTTGTGTCCTCGCACCGTCTCTCTTCTGTTGTCTGGATCCCCTCTCTCCTCCTCTGTCCCGTGCGCCACGAGGGCGCTGACAGCGGCGGACTGCGAGCGGGGAGCGCGCGGCATCCTCCCTCTCCTCCATTCGTCGACGCTCTTTGGCGTCCAGCCGCTGGCTGCACTCATGCGTCCATTCGTCCCGCCCCACCACCTGGCCCCGCCCAGTCGCCTTCTTCCGCCATTGATGACCGTGTGTGCGTGGCCCTCTCAACGCCCGCGCTTCGGTTTAGGTCTGCCTGCGGGCGCCTATGCCCTGCACCCGCCCGGTTGTGTGTTGTGCTAACTTACGTACGCCACTCGGGCTCTGCTCTCGTAAGTGCGCCATGTTTGCCAGGTCTCCTGCACTCCTGATCGTGTGTCGGTGGTAGCCCGCAGCCTCTTCCGTGCGCGGTCACGCGCCGCGTTGGTTGCCGTGGCAGCCGCGGTTGTTTGCACTAGTCCTTGGGCAGCAGCCCTCGTCCTTTCTTAAGTTTCTCTCCTCTGGGTATCGTCGTCCTTCACCAGCGCGGGGTCAGACGCATAGGGTTCCGGCCCCGGCGCCAACTGCCGGCGGTTCGGCCGGGCCAGGTGGGTCGGCCACTCCCGCCTGTGGTCGCCCGCACGCGCTCACTCTGCGGAGCATTTTAACCACCATGTGGCTGCTGCTTCGTTTGCCTTGTGCCTGCTACGGTCTGCGGGGTTATCTAACGTGCCATGATTCACCTCTTATGTTTATTGATTCCATATACCCAGTGTACACACCTGGCCATACAACTTGCAGAATTATTTGACAACAGACTGCCTCTATGATCTCTGGTGGTTCCACTACAGGAGGATGGAAGAGGGAGTGCACGGACGTCACGAGAGGGAGCAAAGCGGGAAGAAGGGACCTGTAGAGAGGAGGGGGGAGAGCAGAGACGTCGTGAGAAAGAGAGTAAGGAAGAGAGCAATATGTGTCTAATTGTGGTTCTTGGTCTGGTGAAGATAGGGTTTGGCTTCATTCGCTTCATCCTTCTAAATGCGCAGGTAGAAATAATTGTGTCATTCTAAGAAACCTGCCTGCTTTCTGGACTCACCCCGGCCTTCCCCCCCCGTTGGCTTCCCCTCCGCCCAGGCAAACGTCTCTTGGGTCGATGGTGTTATGCTACCCCCTTTCCCTGGTTTAACCTTATTTTCCTCCGTACTCCCTGAGCCACCTGACCGTTTCCCCGGCCGTGCCGACACGTAACGTCCATGCGCATGTGTCATGACCATGGGGGTCACAATGACCAGTCACGTCGTTCTGGTGTGGCCAGGCATTACTCTTGGGCAGAGGGCAGATCATTGAGTGCTTGGATTGAAAACAGATGCCAAGAGTAACTGGCCTCGTACTCAGTCCTACCCGCTAAGATTGCATATCATTAGTAATTTGGATAGTAACTACTGACGTAGTGATGTCCTGTGGTATAGACAGACTCGATAATGAGCGGCAGAACAAGAGACAATTAACAAGGAAGTGGAATCATGGAGGTTTTGTAGGTTTTTCAACTCTTTGTCCTATCCATCAACTACACATGGAAATGGAGTCCATATTGCAACTTCCTAAGGCATCCCCTAAGATGCACAGTTTTAGACTTGTTTGATGGCTCTGCGTAGAAGTGAGGGGGAACTGGGAGCTGAATGAGTTCAGAATCTGGCTAGAGTGGCATGAGCTGATCATTGCGTGCTGTCACAGTGGAGTTAGCTGCGTCATGCATT
The DNA here is from genome assembly GCF_002910315.2 of Salvelinus sp. IW2-2015. NCBI lineage: Eukaryota > Metazoa > Chordata > Actinopteri > Salmoniformes > Salmonidae > Salvelinus > Salvelinus sp. IW2-2015. The sequence continues at coordinate 8,144 of NW_019943003.1, read as the reverse complement.
TACTTAAGAAGAATTCTCGTGTTGAAACATTGATTGAAGTTTTTATGGTTAAAACATCTAAAGATTGATATTTATTTACTTCGTTTGACAATGATTCGTACGAACTGTAATAGTAAAGTATTTGTTGAACTTCGTCTGGACTTGGCCGAGGCGTCGTGGTGTTTTGGATTGAGGTAACTAAACATGCAGACCAGAAATAGGAGGTATTTGGACAAAATTGATGGACTGTTCATCGAAAAATCAACATTTTTGTGGAACTGGGGATATCTGGGGTGCATCTTCCTGTATTGTAGATCATCATAAGCTAGTTGAATATTTATAATGCTATTTCCTGACTTTGTTGACTAAACATGGCGGAATATTCTGTATGGCTGCTTTTGTTGTCCTGAGCGCTGTCCCTCAGAATTATTAGGCATGGTGTGGCTTTTTCGTAAAGCTTCTTTTTTGAATCTGACACAGCGGTTGCATAGGAGAAAGATGGATCTAAAATTCATGCAATAACAATTGTATCTTTGTAAGGCAAGTTTATCATGAAGTCGATTTCTGTAAATTGATGTGGCTCTCAAGCAAATCACAGGATGTTTTGAACTACTCGAACAAATAAACGCGCCAATGATATAATCTGAGATTTTGGATATAAATATGAACTTTATCGACAAAATATACATGTATTGTGTAACATGCAGTCCATGAGTGTCCATCTGATGAAGATCATCATAGGTTTGTGATAAATTTTTACTCTATTTCTGCTTTTTTGTGGTCCTCTTTGGGCGTGGAAAAAATGTGCTGAGTTGTTCCTGAGTGATGAATGGTCGGACTACCATAATCGGTTTGTGGCGTCGCTTTCGTCGTAAAGCTTTTTGGGAAATCGGACACTGTTGGCTGGATTTCAAAGTTTATCTTTAATTAGGTGTGAAATTCCTTGTATGTTTCGGCAATTTTAATTTTCGGGATATCTGTTGTTGTTGGGAATTTGCGCCTGCTTGCCACTGGCTGGTTTGTTGGAGGTGGGGACGCTACCGTCCCGAATACTCAGAGAGCGTTAAGTACTGCAGTGCATCTTCTCCTTATGGACTGCACAGATTTGCCCAGCTCTCGATGTGAGATCTTAAACTTGCCCACTTCTCCAAGAGCGCATCCTTAAGTTGAATTTTTAGGTGCAGGCGTTTAAGCCTCACCATCCGGATCCACAGTCTCAGACGGTCATGGATTGAGATCGGCGCCTCTTGCTGGCATGTCAGAACACTGAAATTAGAACACTGACATTCTGTCTTGCAGGAATACCCACGTAACGGCTATGGCCTGTGGTGCGTATGCTGGTAGCGTCTGTCAGGATGAGCCTCAGGCGGTACCCATGAGGGAGGAGGATGTTCTCCCCGTAACGCACAGAGCTAGATTGGCTAGGCCAATGACACCGCTTAGGTCCGAGATGCTGTGACCACCCATGACGGACCTCCAGCTCCAAATGACTTGCTCCAGCGTCAGACTCGTGTCACGCCATTCCTATCAACGGGCCTATCTATTGTCGGACAGGTCTGAGACTGATCCGGTTTATTGTAACGATTCCTGGTCGTAATCTGGCGTTCTTGATTGTTGACCATCCCTGTTATTCCTGCAGGTGTGATGTTCGGATGTTCCGATTCCTGTGCAGGTGTTGTTACAGCGTGGTCCTGGCCACTTACAAGGACTAACGTCTCATTTCCTGCGTGCTCCCTGTAGCGGGGTGTTGAGGGTGTCTCTAACTACGGACATTGCATTTATTGCCTGGCCAATCACTGCATGTCCCTCGATTGCCTCATGCGTGCCTAAGCCCTTTACACAGATTGAGCAGTGACCGCTGGCTCTTTCTTTTGGTATTTTTCAGAGTCAGTAGAGAAGGCCTCTTTAGTGTCCTAGTTTCAAATAATTGTGACCTTACATTGCGCACCATAATTGCCGTTAGTGTTTAATCAGACCAGATTCCACAGTGCATGTTCATTAATTGGTTCTGTTTCATTGAACAAGTCATTAAACAGTGTTTAACCTTTTACAGATAGAGATACTGTGAAGTTATAGGAATTTTGTTACAATTATTCTTTTGAAAGACGGGTCCGATACAAAGGATGTTTTTTTTTGCTGAGCTTTATTCAACACCCTGAACATCCAATCAACACCACAACGAGTACACTTGACAACAATACAAACGTGACGGCAAGTACTAACACAAATGGGTCAACAGCCCCTTGGGTTTACATACATGCACACGCAAACATACCATGAAGAAAAAACATTGTTCTCCTAAATTATAATGCCATAGAGGAACATTTGTCCTGGGGATGATGTTTGTATTTATTCCTTCTCCTACCTCGTCCTCTCTCCTTTTCTCCCTCCTCAGCAGATTTGGGCATAACCTTGATCAGAGTGCTTATGGTGTTCTCTCGCCGTCTCTCTCTTTCATAAGCTGCCTACAGTTGTGTGTGCAATTCAGTAAATTGGCCCTCCAGCCCAGGGGTCTCCATTTAACCTTTACCGGTCGTCCTCACATTAACCATTATCATTCCAGTATCAATCTCATGGGGGGGAGATCAAGGGACAGCAGCAGGGGGCAAAAGGTTGGTATCTGCAGGGCACTCCAAAAAAAAAAAAACAAATAAAAAAACAAAAGCAATTAATATTGAAAACACCGAGGCTCCACCCTACGGGAGATGGAGGAAGAGGGGGGGGAGGGTAGGAGGTACAGATAGGAGGGAGAGCAAGGACGCAAATATGGGAAAGCGAGAAATCAGAGAGAGAGCTATGGGAGGGGGCGGGGATAGAAAGATGGAGATCCGGAGAGAGCATTAGAAGGGTGGAGTGGGTAGGAGCAGAGTACCCAGACGAGGAGAGAGAGAGAAGAGAGACGAAGGGAGGGAGGGGGATGGAGAGAGAGAGAGAGGCGTCAGCGGCGGCTTTGTTCTTGGAGGTCACTTTCGTCGTTTTTTATTGAGCGGACGGTCAGGTATTAAACAGCCTATTACAATTTAGGGACCTATTAAAGTACAATTTTAATGTTCAAAACCATGGTAAGCAATTCTGGGGTTGAAAATGTTAGGTTTTGAATGAGAATTTTTGTGATTAAAATAATTATAAATGAAGTGGTAGAATTGGTGTATGTTGTAATTGATAGTTGTCGTATGCGCAAATCGATTTTTATGGGAATTGTACATTAGGAGTCAACGAGAATTATAAGAAAATCAATATGTGTTTAAATGAAAGTAACTGGAGTGTGTTAGTAATCAAGCTTGATTATTCAAAGGAATTGAATAATAAAAAACCCATTTTCTGCTACATGGCTTGGAATTGAAATGTGTGTTCTGATTAAGAGCAATAAAATGTGGACCTTCTTAAGACTAGTAGTCTGGAGATCAGATTTGGGGGTTCCAATTAAGGCAAAATGGCTGAGAATCTTTTCGTTCTTCCTGAAACCTCTGTCCCGCCAGAAACTGAAGATTGTCAATGCTGTGGGTACTACATCGCTTCCCGACAGCAACATGGGCCATCACTCGGCTGCTAACGGAATAGGAAGGAGTAGTAGATAGGCGCTCCGGTGCATAGACTGAGGCAAAGAGGGAAGTACATTAGATGTCCTAGTCTTGAGAAAGACACCTAACAAGTCTGCAGTGACTGGCAGCTAGCATTATTAATTAGTTGTACCCCGGCAAGTTAACAACCAGTAGCTCAACGTCAACAGTTGAAGAGAGCGAACTCCATGTGAAATGCTGGGACTTTCTTCTCATTCTATGAATTACAAATGACTATGCTCTCGCCAGATATGATTACATTATCTGCTCCCTGAACTTCAACCGGATTCTATTAGGTTATGAATGCCCATATCAAAGCTGCTCATTCACTAACATCATCATGGCCACTTATAAAGGACTCACCTGGTGTATGAGGTTCTAGCTTGCCCTGGGAGCAACCCGGAAGTGTTAAAGTCATCCTACAAGAGTGTTTTTGACATAGTCGCACCTGCAGTTTGGTGAAACCCTGCATTCCACCCTCCTGTAAATCACGTCACGTTGTCTCTTACGTACAGGTACTCTTAAAAAACTTCAGGAGTTCTGGTACAATGCAGCTACCCAATCGGGTTCCCGTTTCCAGGGATTGCCTGTTGCCTTAAATTTGTAGAGTCATAGTGGGACTGTTTAAGGGTTAAAAAAAGGGTCATTTTTAACCAAACTTCCATATGTGTGATTAGAGGACATCCCTCATTATCGTCGTAATCAGGTCGAAGGTTTATCCGATCAGATGATCCCAGAACTAATACCCACGACACATCACAGCTAAGGCATGGGACTAACATCACTGTGGTGGGGCTTGACGACGAAGCACAAAGGAAGTGATGGAGAGGGACCAACTAATACTGGGCCCGGTCCATCCAAGTTCAACGGGCCAAGACCCATTGGCATTTCCTGCAGTTAATATTAGAGACATGTCAATAATAAAATTTGGTGACGTGGTAAAGTGCCATTGAAGAGACGATGCAAATGGGACAAGGTACATTTGCGTATAAGTCTTAAAATCGTGACTGAAACCGATCGCTCAAAATTGAACCATGCGCTGAATAACACCCAAACAGCGATTCGTGAGGAGGAATCAACTATCTCATTTGGCCCACATCCCGCGTTTACTAAACTGGAACCAGTCAATTGGAGGCCATTTCTGGCGCGATATGAAGAAGCATTGTCAAAATTTCGTGATGGAAAGCCATTGTAAGCACATTATCCAAACTGGAACAGTCCGTAGCACGCTGGGGATCTGGATTACCAGGAGACGAAGTTATTTTAAATATTCTTGAATGCTTTAGGGGTGCAAGGGGTTCGCACCGGCTGTGGTAGGCGAAATCCCACCCATACCCATTCTCACATGAGGGGGCCTGGTCCTTTAAGATGTTTTTTAACGGTTTTTGTCACACCGTCTTCTCTCATCCATACTTATTTCGTCTTAGTGTCTTTGGGCATGACTCTACTCTCTGTTCATATCGCCTTATGTTGTATATTCTGCGGATGTGGGATAAGAGCTGATTGAGTTGTTGGCCGAGTGCCACGAGTCACTCAGGTGCGCCCCGTGGAGGAGCTTAGGCTGCCCGCTCTCCATTGCATTTCTACAGAATCTCGTTAGCTCCAGACTGGTGCCAAATGCGGTTGAGAATGCTATCATCTAATGTGCTGCTATCATTCTGGTGATAGATTCTGCATGCTACATATTTCCAATTCTTCCATCTGGGTGGCCCGCTCGGAATGTATTCAGATGCTACTTATCGTATTTTCACTCCTGATTTAGGCGTCGCATAACGCTCTAGTCGTCGGTTGTGGCGATGTTATCAGCGAAGAGAGTAGTTCGTGCTATACTCTGACTATTCGGGATGGTATTTGACCGAGTCTCTCCAAGTCTTTGCTATCAGGAGGTTGTGGGCGACCGTCCTCTTACGCCTCGGTTCTTCTGCTTTGGTTCGGTCTCAGCAGTGAGATCGCTTATATCGATTACCACTCGCTTCACGAGTCATTTTCCGAAAAGTGTGATCATGGTTGTCGTCCGTCTGCGTGCTGGATCGCACTCGAGTAGAGTGAGGTTCGTCTCGAATCTCTTGAGCAGGCAAGTTTCTCCAGATGTCGAGAATCCCCGGCTATCCGGGGCTATTTTAGATCAACGCTTCTTGTGAGGGTCTGATTCCCGTTTCGTCGATCTCCCTCGCTTACGCTCTATGCTAATCATTCAGTCGCGTATGTGCCCTCTTATTACTTCACTGCCATCAAGCTTGTGGTCTCGTCGCAAATTCTTCTTCGATCGTGTTTTGGTATTTGTTTCTTTTCTTCCCTTCCATTGCCCTCGGCTTTTCGTTTTTACTAGTTACTTCTCCAATCTACGGGGTAGGGTAGGAAGGAAAAGAGAGAGGGATAAGTGGCCTTTTGGCATGTTCAAGGCTTATCACAGGATATAAATCATAGTGGTTGGATTGGATATCCAATTATGTGAATCAATAGCCCAAACTGCTCACCCACGTTGCCAGGAGACGAGTTCGAGGATAGAGGAGGATCTGAAACCAGAGAGGAAGGGATGAGAGAGGCAGGCATTACGCTACATTCATCTACAATTCAGCTATAAGACAGACCTCTTTGGAGTCAGAAAGCCCTGAGAACCTCATGCTGCTCCTCTGGTTTAAGCCCTAGAAAAAGACTCAAGCCTGGAAACACGCGCACACAACGGTATGTAGCCTTCACTTTAAAAGCGCTTGATGACACAGAGTGTTGTGAGTGAAAATCAACCAGACAACAGATCTTCGGTTTCAGGTCTGTCCGTGAGGGAGACACTTAATTGAACTGAACAGGAAAACGTGTGTGTCTGTGTGATATTAAGCATAGCCACTCGAGTACCTATGCTCCTCTCATAGTCAGTGGAGAAAACTGGGTGAGACAGGTGCTACATTGACAAACTAATGAAATAACGTCTGCTGTACAGGTACTGTAGGACAGCCGCAACCTTATTCACAGTGAGCAGGATAGGAAAAAGAGAAAAGGGTTGAGGACAGAAGAAAGGTGTTCGTAATATATGGGAGATAGCCCTAGGCTTCCACATCATCCTTATCTCCTCATGACGTTCGTATCTCTAATATATAACACCTCTTGGTAATTCCAGATGTTCCCCTCATTAAACAGAAGCCTCGGGTCGCTGCAAGATAATTGGTTTCAGGAAAACGGACAGCCACGTATGCGCACGGTTCGGCCACGGATGTGGTGGGATAGAGCCAATCCAGGACGGTGGGTTCGCCAGCGGCAACCGCTTCATAATGAGGACATTAAACACATGTTGTGGCTCCATATCTCCGCTGGTCTTTCTCGTTTGCAATTGTGCTATTAATGGTCGTGCTGGGGTACTCTACTGCCATGTTTCTTTTATGTTATATCTCGTTCTCCATTCCCAATGTTAAACAAAGTACTCGAGTCTGCTCATCACCTCTTCCCCTCATCTTTGAAGATTCATTGCTCAACGACTGTCTTTCGATCTTTTGCGCGCCATTACGGAGATGACCGGCCGGATGCTCGTCGACCTGTCTCTTCGAAGAGGGGCTCCCATATGGCGGTAAGAGCAAAGGATTGCTTCCAGAGAGAGGAGGTGGAGAGGAGGAAGGAGTGCAGAATGTAAGAAGAGGAGAGCCCAATAGCTCTTGCCCTCTTTCTGCCCTCTAGTTAATGATTTTCCTTGATTGTGTCCCTCCTAAAATGCTCCCGCCCTCTCTTCGGTGTCGCACTCAATCTGTTCCCCGTTTCCATGTGTCTCTCCAGCAGAGCCACATATTAGTGCCTGGCTCATTTCTGTTCCCCTTCCTTTGATTCAGTTTGACTGAAACATGAGATCAATTAACCTCACCCCACATAACCTCTCTCTCGCTCTCGCKYTCGCTCTCGCTCTCTCGCTCTCTCTAAATAGAAAGTCTAATAGTTCAAATGTATCCAGACTTGTGGTAGATGGAAAATCTCTCTCTCTCCACACAGACTTCAAATGTTATGTCCACTTTTTAGCTACAAAACACCATTAGAAGGAGCTGCATTGTGTAACCTTGTGTCACGGCATAACAAGGTCTTCTTTACCCATACGATTCTCACACAATACCAGATGTTCTCTACTGACATGGTCAATTAGTCCAGTGTGCTTTTTATTGAACCTGATACTGCCCCACATATTGTCCTACTGTACATTGTACATGACCTCAGTCAGGTGACCTGCTCCCTTTGATCATTACTGTCCCTCTCTCCCACATCAATCAGTGGTCCAATAATGTCAGCCCCGGCTGAGGCCTCAGATGTTTTGTGGCTGTTGATATGGGGGTCCAATAGCTTCTATGTAATCTCTAGGCCTATTAACAGACATGTTCTGTGTGTGGTTGTTCTAGATAACTACATCAGGGGGCAGTCATAGTGTGTCTGTTACTAGGGTAACGCTACAGTCCGCCTCATACTGTTTGGCTGTAGTGTCTGCTGATGCTGCAGGTTTGAACCCACAGCACCATCTAACTCAGTCATTCACTCAGCCATAATCCTGAGAACATACCTAGTTCCTTCTAAAGGGGTTTGACCAAAACATACCTAGTTCCTTCTAAAGGGGTTTGACCAGAACATACCTAGTTC
>NW_019943002.1:195633-207202 GCF_002910315.2 Salvelinus sp. IW2-2015 | reverse complement strand
GGGTTATGACAGGAGAAACTGTGTTGCAGTAGTCTAGTGTGAGGGGTTATGGCAGGTGAAAACTGTGTTGCAGTAGTCTAGTGTGAGGGTTGGCAGGAGAAACAGTGTTGCAGTAGTCTAGTGTGAGGGGTTATGGCAGGAGAAACAGTGTTGCAGTAGTCTAGTGTGAGGGTTATGGCAGGGAAACGTGTTGCAGTAGTCTAGTGTGAGGGGTTATGGCAGGAGAAACAGTGTTGCAGTAGTCTAGTGTGAGGGGTTATGGCAGGGAAACTGTGTTGCAGTAGTCTAGTGTGAGGGGTTTGGCAGGAGAAACTGTGTTGCAGTAGTCTAGTGTGAGGGGTTATGGCAGGAGAAACAGTGTTGCAGTAGTCTAGTGTGAGGGGTTATGGCAGGAGAAACAGTGTTTGCAGTAGTCTAGTGTGAGGGGTTATGGCAGGTGAAACTGGTGTTGCAGTAGTCTAGTGTGAGGGGTTATGGCAGGTGAAACTGTGTTGCAGTAGTCTAGTGTGAGGGGTTATGGCAGGAGAAACTGTGTTGCAGTAGTCTTAGTGTGAGGGGTTATGGCAGGAGAAACTGTGTTGCAGTAGTCTAGTGTGAGGGGTTATGGCAGGAGAAACAGTGTTGCAGTAGTCTAGTGTGAGGGGTTATGGCAGGAGAAACAGTGTTGCAGTAGTCTAGTGTGAGGGGTTATGGCAGGAAACTGTGTTTGCATTGTCTAGTGTGAGGGTTATGCAGGGAAAACAGTGTTGCAGTAGTCTAGTGTGAGGGGTTATGGCAGGAGAAACAGTGTTGCAGTAGTCTAGTGTGAGGGTTTTGGCAGGAGAAACTGTGTTGCAGTAGTCTAGTGTGAGGGGTTATGGCAGGGAGAAACTGTGTTGCAGTAGTCTAGTGTGAGGGGTTATGGCAGGAGAAACGTGTTTGCAGTAGTCTAGTGTGAGGGGTTATGGCAGGGAAACTGTGTTGCAGTAGTCTAGTGTGAGGGGTTATGGCAGGAGAAACTGTGTTGCAGTAGTCTAGTGTGAGGGTTATGGCAAGGTGAAACTGTGTTGCAGTAGTCTAGTGTGAGGGGTTATGGCAGGGAAAACAGTGTTGCAGTAGTCTAGTGTGAGGGGTTATGGCAGGTGAAACTGTGTTGCAGTAGTCTAGTGTGAGGGGTTATGGCAGGTGAAACTGTGTTGCAGTAGTCTAGTGTGAGGGTTATGGCAGGAGAAACAGTGTTGCAGTAGTCTAGTGTGAGGGGTTATGGCAGGAGAAACAGTGTTGCAGTAGTCTAGTGTGAGGGTTATGGCAGGAGAAAACTGTGTTGCAGTAGTCTAGTGTGAGGGGTTATGGCAGGAGAAACAGTGTTGCAGTAGTCTAGTGTGAGGGGTTATGGCAGGAGAAACTGTGTTGCAGTAGTCTAGTGTGAGGTTATGCAGGATAAACTGTGTTGCAGTAGTCTAGTGTGAGGGTTATGGCAGGAGAAACAGTGTTGCAGTAGTCTAGTGTGAGGGTTATGGCAGGAGAAACTGTGTTGCAGTAGTCTATTGGTGAGGGGTTATGGCAGGAGAAACTGTGTTGCAGTAGTCTAGTGTGAGGGTTATGGCAGGAGAAACTGTGTTGCAGTAGTCTAGTGTGAGGGGTTATGGCAGGAGAAACAGTGTTGCAGTAGTCTAGTGTGAGGGGTATGGCAGGAGAAACAGTGTTGCATAGTCTAGTGTGTGGTGCTCGGAATAATGAGAAGTGAACCTGGGGAGTTTTGTGTTCACGTTGCCCTAAAAAAGGAACCGGACCGCGGAATGCAAGTGAATCGAACTCAAACCACCTCTCGAGATGTCTCAGTCGGTTCACTTTGGGGGCTCTTTTGAGGGGTCTGAGTTGCTTTGGTATGTTCACACTGCACAAAGAATTCAGCGAACCGAAAAATTGTCTGAAAGGACCAAGTGTGACAACACCCTAGGAGAATGTTATCAGAAGCTCTTGTTGCCTGTGTAGGTTACTCCAAACAATGTGCCAGCCATGATATATGTATTTGCCCCAGACTTCTGTGTTAAGGAGAGACCACCTTATACTCTATACATATAGATTCAAGTTAGAGAGGCAGGAACTCTATTTTGTCCCGGTGTTCTGTCATGTCTCAGCAGCTGAATGAGTCTGTGCTCACAGCCAGGATCACCTCACCTGACTAAAGTAGAGTGAATGAGATGCTGATGGAGAGAACATGTTCTGGGGTCCACTTACTCTAACATCAAGAGCTCTTCAGTTGGCTCAGAGAGAGCCAGTGGCCCCCCACATCATTCACACATCTGCTGGATCGATTGGAATACAGTGACAACTTTCTTATCTCTTTTAGGTATTGTGTGTGTGTGGTGTGTGTGTGTGTGTGTGTGTGTGTGTTTTGTGTGTGTGTGTGTGGTGTGTGTGGTGTGTGTGTGTGTGTGTGTGTGTGTGTGTGTGTGTGTGTTGTGTGTGTGTGTGTGTGTGTGCGTGTGTGCGTGTGTGCGTGTGTGCGTGTGTGTGTGCATGTGTGTGTGTGTAAAGAGGCTGGTGTTAGGGTGTTATTCCATGTAACACCCAGAGGAAAATCAGCTTGGCATTAGCATGATCACTCATCTAATGAGGACAGGTTTTTCAAGCTCACCTTTACGGCAAATCAATTCATCATTTGAAAGTGAGAAAATGAACAAGGATTCACTTGCTTTCACTTTATATTTAGCCGATAACACTTATGTTTTCCAGGTGGGTGTGTTTTGTGATTAATCTACAACCCATGCTTTTTACTCTGGTGACTCCTGGAGTCTGGGGAAACCTGTGTACCCGGAGACCAACCATGGATGAACACCTAAAGGTTAAAGAAAAACAGGTTGTTTTCATGCTGATGAACATCCCAACCTGCTGATCCCAGATGCCCCTGGAGAACTGTACTGCAACACTGCCTCATCCAGGAGATCTGATTGAGACAACCAGAATGCCATCTGCCCCTCTACAAGATTACACTGGACTGGGCCAAGAAATCCTCCAGCAGACCAGATTAAATATGAAATATAGGGCAGGAAAGGCTGTGTCCTAGTCTCTCGCTCGCTCTCTCGCTCTGTCTCTGTCTTTAGCTTTAGATTTCTGCCTACCTGTTTCTCCATTTTCTCTAGTGGTGCATCAGACACTGTCTGGAATTCTATTAGGCTGACTTTCCTTTCTGTTTTTCTAGTATTGTATACATTAGAGTCTGAGTGTGTATTTTGGTTTGTGTGTATATTTCTGTCTGTGTGTGTTTAGATATACTGTCTTGAATCTAGACAGCTCTTCTACCCTACTCTCTTTAAACTTCAATAAATGCAATCCTCACTATGCTAATTTACCAAGCTTGTTGGTGGTTGATTTTCACCAGGTACCAAAAAACAAAGAGGACTGAAAAAAACATCAACAGAAAGCCGCTGGAGAGACCAACTCTTTGTGGGAGAGTGGTTACCATGGAAACTGTGCCTTTCTTTTCCCTCCCTCGAGCTGTTTGGCATCATTCGTTTTCCTGTAACATCACTCATTTTCCTGTAACATCTTTCATTTTCCTTTAACGGTGTGTACAAATTAGCACCACCCACCCCTGTTCCGCTCCTCTGTTCATCTCCCACTGTATGGACTTGAGAGTGATCGCTTCAGATTCTTGAATCTCCTGATTCTTGAATCCTGACACTGTTGCTGTGGAGCCACTGCTCAGCAATGGAACTGACTGTCATATTCGATGACTGTTGTCAAAGAATTCTCTGGTCACTACTAATGATACTAAGAGTGTGTTTGTAAATAACCTCCAGTGTGTCAGAGTGCGCTCTGAGTCTTTTGTAAATTCAGAACGTGTTGACTCTCTGGGCATTCAGAGCGCACACTGGACGCTCTGGCCGAGGAGTAGGGTTGATCCGAGCATTCTGCCCTAACAGCAGTCAAGCACCCAAGCTAACTGGCTAAGGTTTACTAGAACACCTCACTCTGACCATTGTACTCACCCTAGCAGAGCTGGTTAGGCTGTTTTCATGTTATCTAGAGCGTTAGGGACTGTAACTGTGCTGCTGTCAACAATTTAATTATATTTTTTGCCTACGTTTACTGACACCGGTCATATTCAAAGGGCGTTGCGCGTTCGTAAATTCATCAGTTATTCTGCACTGTGGTACACTCAGACGAGAGTGCTCTGAAATCGGAGTAGATAGCCAGAGCGAATGTAGGAACACACCCTATACAACACCTTCAGACAGAGATGTCACACCTTCTAGCTCTCACATGATGTATACAGAGCTATACACTAGTATAGTATGAGTTTTAAAATCAAGATGAATACTATAAGACAGTTATTCCAGATACTATAGTTTGTGCCACAAGTTTCTCTATGAACACAGTGTATAGCATTGGCTGTTGCTACACTTCCCACTGCTGAGGATTTGGTGGATGAATGAAAGTCTTCTTTCTTTAATGTAGTGAAGTCCAGATATTCATCACTGTAAACCCCTCCGAGTTCTAGCGCACATTGTTCCAGTTTTCACTGCTTTGTTGAACTTGTACAGTGTCTGTCTCTGTGTGTGTCTCTGTTTTTCATCAGCTGATCACATTTATCGCATGCCTATTTGGATCCCGTGCCTCATCAGTCAGATCCTCCATTCAGATCGGTTGCATCATACACAATGTGTTCTAATAAAACCATTCTGTGCTGCCACTGTCATCATGCATGTTTAGGCCCTTTGTGAAAGTGTTGGTAGACTGGTGTGGTTCCATTCCATGTCCTTTGTCACCTTATTCTCCCTTGGTCCCTCTCTCTCTCTCTCTTGCTCTTGCTCTTGCTCTTGCTCTCCCTGCCCTTATACTCACCTTTCTCTCCCTCCCTCCTCCCGCCCCCTCTGCCACCCTGGCCCTCTGGGACCCAGACCCTCATTAGGCCTGGGGTGCCAAGCCTCTGCTGAGATCCATTTGTGGATTACTCACCAAGAAATCATGTGGCACAATTGAATTACCAGTGGCAACAGAGGCCTCACTTACCGCCCAGGCATCTGGAGAATGCTCCTTTTAACAAGCCAATAGCATCACACAAAGAGCTCCTTTTCCATTCCCCTATCGCCCCAAAGGCACTGTGGTGAACCGGACCTTTTGTCCTCCTCATGTAATGTTCGTCCTGGAGCTATGAGACTACTTCCCTATATGGCTTGCATAGCTTTCTACTGCCTTAACCCTGAAGTTGTCGCTCTTATAAAAGTTCAACCTCAATAGGCCTATGGTAATAGGCAGTGAATACACTGAGAGGGATGATGGATGGGAAATGCATCATCATGGAAGCCTTAATGGTCCTACACACTTCACGCAAACGCAGTGACAGTGTCATTTTCACACATAGTTCTACATACTTTTGTGTGGCTTACATTTTGGAACGGAAGTGTGTAGAGGCCTTTAGGATATAGGCTACTCACAATACCTGTTAGTGTATTCCATTGCAGGAATCCAGACTGACATTTTCCCCTTGTGGCGCTGGAGCCACTAACTTTTTCTGTTGTTGGCACCTGTGTATGTTTTGGTGGCACCCCCAAAATAATTCTCAGCATCACACAAGAGAATACGATTGTCATCTTATAAAGTCATTATCAAGTCATTCAAAATGCTTCATTACAGTTTTTTCCAAATGCTTACACACAAAATCTTGTCATGTCACACGATTTTTGAAACCTCTCACTCAAAGTGCAAAACTACACAACAAATATCCAAAACCATAAACTATTTCTCAGCCTTTGACTCAGTTGTCAATTGCATAAAACACTTTTTTCAAAACACTACACACAATTCTCTACCTAAAACACAATAATCTAACAGGAAGTGACTTGCTTTCCTTTTCCAAACACAACCAATCAAAATGCTACACTTATTCACCAGGTCACACACACACTCCTCACATGTGCAAACACTAATAGCTTAACTGATCACTAACCAATCACTGCTTTACTGTAGTATAGGCCTATAAATAGGTCAAAGGTCAGATTACCTGTTTTGAACAATGGATGCCAACAATGGACAGAGAGCAAGAGGAGTAGGAGGGAGAGGAAGAGGACGAGGGCAAAGAAGAGAAGGAAGGAGAGCCGTCTCTGATGAGATTAGGCAACACTTGTTGATCATGTGATCAACCACGGTTTGACCATGAGAGAGGCTGGACTGAGAGTCCAGCCCAACTTGAGTCGGTTTACAGTGGCGTCCAAAATTCGAACCTTCAGAAATGAGAACAGGTATGCAACTATCTAATGACTATTTTAGCATTACAGTAATGTACTGTAAAATACGTATGACTGCATAGTATTGCATAAATATTTATAACTCTAAGCCATCCATTTACTGCACTGCATTGAATGAATGAGGTTGGTTATCATGCTGTACTAAAAAAAATTGTACATTGTTTACAGTTCCTATGCTGAACACATACTGTGTTTGAATTCTGTACAGAGTGGAAAGGCAAAGACATCATGGAGGACGAGGACGCTTGTTTACAGATGTACAAGAGACTGCAATTATAAATATGGTTTTGGCCAACAATGCAATTAGGATTCGAGAGATAAGAGAACATATCTTGAATAATGACACCATATTTAACAACATCAATGCTGTAAGCCTGTCGAGCATACAACGCATCCTCCAACGGCACCGAGTGACGATGAAACAACTTTACAAGGTGCCATTTGAGAGAAACTCTGACAGAGTCAAGAATATGCGACATGACTTTGTAGAGGTATGTATGCAACACTACTTCCAGTACTTCAGACATACCATATTTACTCATCTGTATATCCTTTTGTCTGTTACAGAGAGTATTGGAGCTGGATGCCCATGTAATTCGCCATGAATTTATTTATGTGGATGAGGTTGGCTTCTACCTCACCAAAACCAGGCGCCGCGGAAGAAATGTTATAGGACAGAGGGCAATTACCAATGTCCCTGGACAGCGTGGGGGTAATATAACTACAGTGGGGCAAAAAAGTATTTAGTCAGCCACCAATTGTGCAAGTTCTCCCACTTAAAAAGATGAGAGAGGCCTGTAATTTTTATCATAGGTACACTTCAACTATGACAGACAAAATGAGAAAAGAAAATCCAGAAAATCACATTGTAGGATTTTCTATGAATTTATTTGCAAATTATGGTGGAAAATAAGTATTTGGTCACCTACAAACAAGCAAGATTTCTGGCTCTCACAGACCTGTAACTTCTTCTTTTAGAGGCTCCTCTGTCCTCCACTCGTTACCTGTATTAATGGCACCTGTTTGAACTTGTTATCAGTATAAAAGACACCTGTCCACAACCTCAAAAACGTCACACTCCAAACTCCACTATGGCCAAGACCAAAGAGCTGTCAAAGGACACCAGAAACAAAATTGTAGACCTGCACCAGGCTGGAAGAACTGAATCTGCATAGGTAGGCAGCTTGGTTTGAAGAAATCAACTGTGGGAGCAATTATTAGGAAGTGGAGACATACAAGACCACTGATAATCTCCCTCGATCTGGGGCTCCACGCAAGATCTCACCCCGTGGGGTCAAAATGATCACAAGAACGGTGAGCAAAAATCCCAGAACCACACGGGGGGACCTAGTGAATGACCTGCAGAGAGCTGGGACCAAAGTAACAAAGCCTACCATCAGTAACACACTACCCGCAGGGACTCAAATCCTGCAGTGTCAGACGTGTTCCCCTGCTTAAGCCAGTACATGTCCAGGCCCGTCTGAAGTTTGCTGAGGAGCATTTGGATGATCCAGAAGAAGATTGGGAGAATGTCATATGGTCAGATGAAACCAAAATATAACTTTTTGGTAAAAACTCAACTCGTCGTGTTTGGAGGACAAAGAATGCTGAGTTGCATCCAAAGAAAACCATACCTACTGTGAAGCATGGGGTGAAACATCATCGCTTTGGGGCTGTTTTTTTGCAAAGGGACCAGGACGACTGATCCGTGGAAAGAATGAATGGGCCATGTATCGTGAGATTTTGAGTGAAAACCTCCTTCCATCAGCAAGGGCATTGAGATGAAACGTGGCTGGGTCTTTCAGCATGACAATGATCCCAAACACACACGCCCGGGCAACGAAGGAGTGGCTTCGTAAGAAGCATTTCAAGGTCCTTGGAGTGGCCTAGCCAGTCTCCAGATCTCAACCCCATTGAAATCTTTGGAGGGAGTTGAAAGTCCGTGTTGCCCAGCAACAGCCCCAAAACATCACTGCTCTAGAGGAGATCTGCATGGAGGAATGGGCCAAAATACCAGCAACAGTGTGTGAAAACCTTTTGAAGACTTACAGAAAACGTTTGACCTCTGTCATTGCCAACAAAGGGTATTTAACAAAGTATTGAGAAACTTTTGTTATTGACCAAATACTTATTTTCCACCATAATTTGCAAATAAATTTTATTAAAAATCCTACAATGTGATTTCTGGATTTTTTTCATCATTTTGCTGTCATAGTTGAAGTGTACCTATGATGAAAATTACAGGCTCTCTCATCTTTTTAAGTGGGAGAACTTGCACAATTAGTGGCTGACTAAATACTTTTTTGCCCCACTGTATGTGTGCTGCCATCACTCAAAACGGGGTCCTCCATCACAATGCCACACTGGTCCGTACAACACCGGCCATATGCTCACTTTTCTGGATGCAATTTACACTGCTTGTCCCTGATCCAGATCAGGAGCCTGCTAGATTTGTGGTTTTATGGGACAATGTTAGTTTTCACCAGGCTGTTCTGGTCCAAAACTGGTTTGCCACCATCCACAATTTGTAGTTTTGTACCTACCCCCATATTCACCTTTTCTAAATCCATAGAGGAATTCTTCTCAGCCTGGCGCTGGAAAGTGTATGTCGCCAACCCTGTGCCCGCATGCCGCTTCTCCAGGCAATTGAGGACGCATGGGGACATAGAGGTTCCTCTGTCCAAGGTTGGATACGCCATGCTAGGAGATACTTCCCTCGATGTTTGGCAAGAGAAACGTATCTTGTGATGTGGACGAAGTATTGTGGCCAGACCCAGGCCAGAGAAGAGATGAATCGTAGCTTAGCACTGGTGACTGCCCCCCCCCCCCCCTACCAATTCCTGGACTGCCCCCCCGAACCCCCCCCCAAACCAAAAACCCCCCCCCCACCCCCAACCCCCAATTTGTTTTGTTTTTATCTTTTTTTTTAACCTGATTTCTAAAGAATATACTTTTGGTTTACATATGTTTATGGTTTTGTTGTATGCTACTTTATACAACAGTAATGTTTGGCCTAATAAATATTTTCTGTTTCTACATTGCATTGGTGTTTACAGTGTACTTGTTACCCCTCTCAGCAGATTACTTTCACTGTAGAACATTGTATTGAAATGTAGATATAAGCCTATGAAAGACCAAAGAGCTTTAGATTTAGAACAGTGTTTACATGGTATATCCAAAAATTTACTATTATGAAAGCAGTGTTTGCCATTTGATGCAAATGCTTCATTCTGACATGTGTTTATGGCATTTTGAATGCAGTGTTACATTTTGAAGGAGATGTGAGGCATTTAGCATTTTGTGTGTGCAGTTTTGGGAATTGTGTGTAGAATTTTGAAAAAAGGTAACAGTTTTGAAAACGTGTGTAAGCAGTTGGAAAAAACTATAATAAGAAGTGTAATAGACTACTGAGATGGTATTCAATAAATAAGTTGTTACATCTAACATGTCCAAGCAGGAATGCACGATTTAAAACATTTTGATATGCAACCTAATCCAGTGAATGTTATGAATTTTGAGTTGACAATTAGGCTATTTTTGTTATACTTTCCTTTCAAAATAGAACTCCAGAATTTTCTGATTTTTTTGTTCAATAGAGATGAATTTGACTATGTGTACTAATATTATGTATAGCCCAAATTCAATTGGTGCTAATTCACCACCTGAGGAAGTGAAAACACAAAACACATAAGCTAACTCTAAATATAACTACTGCTAGTAGCCATGTATTAATCTAACAGTAAATGTCATGTCTAGTGAACTTGCAATGAGGCCTAGCGCACTTGCAATGGCCAATGTGTAATTTCACATGCACCGTATTTCAGATTCCTTAATTGTAAAACTCAGCTTTGAGCTCTATAATGGTCATTGAGAAAATAAATACAGTACCAGTCAAAAGTTTGGACACGCCTTACTCATTCAAGGGTTTTTCTTTATTTTTACTATTTTCTACATTGTAGAATAATAGTGAAGACATCAAAACTATAAAATAACACATATGGAATCATGTAGTAACAAAAAAAGTGTTAAACAAAAATATATTTGAAATTCTTCAAACTAGCCACCCTTTGCCTTGATGACAGTTTTGCCCACTCTTGGCATTCTCTCAACCAGCATCATGAGGTAGTCACCTGGAATGCATTTCAATTATCAGGTGTGCCTCATTAATTTGTGGAATTTGTTTCCTTCTTAATGCGTTTGAGCCAATCCGTTGTGTTGTGACAAGGTAGGGTTCGTATGCAGAAGATAGCCCTATTTGGTAAAAGACCAAGTCCATATTATGGCAAGAACAGCTCAAATAAGCGAAAATAGAAACAACATTCCATCATTACTTTAAGACATGAAGGTCAGTCAATCCAGAAAATTTCAAGAACCGTCAAGAGCTATGATGAAACTGGCTCTCATGAGGACCACCACAGTAAAGGAAGACCCAGGATTACCTCTGCTGCAGAGGATAAGTTCATTAGAGTTAACTGCACCTCTTGTTTTTCAATACAGTGTGTGTGTGTGTGTGAGTGTGTGTGTGTGTGTGTGTGTTGTGTGTCTTTAGGGGACGAGTTTATTCAACAGTTATTTTCCATTATTCATTCCAGCAGTCCAAAAGCAGAGAGGGAAGATGGGGAGAGAGGGGGGGGGGGACTTGTGAAAAGGTCCATAGACTTTTTATTACCTGACCATTTCCCTTTTCAAAATGACACATTTATATTCATAGTGGTGCCACTAAAATAAATACCAAGTCCTTTAAAGGTTAATGAAATAGCTGGGGTGTGCTCCCACAATGATCGGACAACGCAGAGCCTGTCTGTGGCTGCCATAGCAACCCACCCACTGTAGATTTAAATGACTGATAATTAAACACGGCAAAAAAAGAAACGTCCTCTCGCTGTCAACTGCGTTCATTTTCAGCAAACTCAACATGTGTAAATATTTGTATAAACACAACAAGATTCAACAACTGAGACATAAACTGAACAAGTTCCACAGACATGTGACTAACAGAAATTGAATAATTTGCCCCTGAACAAAGGTGGGGGGTCAAAATCAAAAGTAACAGTCAGTATCTGGTGTGGCCACCAGCTGCAAGTACTGCAGTGCATCGCCTCCTCATGGACTGCACCAGATTTGCCAGTTCTTGCTGTGAGATGTTACCCCACTCTTCCACTTAGGCACCTGCAAGTTCCCGGACATTTCTGGGGGGGAATGGCCCTAGCCCTCACTCTCCGATCCAACAGGTCCTAGACGTGCTCAATGGGATTGAGATCCGGGCTCTTCGCTGGCCATGGCAGAACACTGACATTCCTGTCTTGCAGGAAATCATGCACAGAACGAGCAGTATG
>NW_019943002.1:154668-189509 GCF_002910315.2 Salvelinus sp. IW2-2015 | reverse complement strand
CCTTATGACAGGCCTATAAGCCCTCAGTCCAGCCTCTCCCAGCCTATTGCGGACAGTCTGAGCACTGATGGGAGGATTGTGCGTTCCGGTGTAACTTGGGCAGTTGTTGTTGCCATCTTCTACCTGTCCCGCAGGTGTGATGTTCGGATGTACCGATCCTGTGCAGGTGTTACACGATCAACTGTCCGTCTGTCTCCCTGTAGCGCTGTCTTGTCTTAGGCGTCTCACAGTACGGACATTGCAATTTATTGCCCTGGCCACATCTGCAGTCCTCATGCCTCTTTGCAGCATGCCTAAGGCACATTCACGCGGATGAGCAGGGACCCTTGGCATCTTTCTTTTGGTGTTTTTCAGAGTCAGTAGAAAGGCCTCTTTAGTGTCCTAAGTTTTCATAACTGTGACCTTAATTGCCTACCGTCTGTAAGCTGTTAGTGTCTTAACGACCGTTCCACAGGTGAAAGTTCATGAATTGTTTATGGTTCATTGAACAAGCATGGGAAACAGTGTTTAAACCCTTTACCATAAAGATCTGTGAAGTTATTTGGATTTTTAGGAATTATCTTTGAAAGACAGGGTCCTGAAAAAGGGACGTTTCTTTTTTTGCTGAGTTTAGGAGTAGACATGACTGCGCCTGCAGGTGTGGACACACGCACATATCAGTGGAAGCTGGTAAACTTGAACAATTGAGGAGGATGGGAGACTCACGGTATAGGCGCGGAATGCACAGAGATGTTAAAATGTGTTTCAAAAAATGTCAAAGAGTAATTATTTTAATAAAAAACATTTATAGTACCTTTATCTTGCCCCTTTATCTTGCCCACTTCACACATCAAACGATACCATAACCGATATCATAACTGCCATCGATAAAAAACAGTACCGTGCAGCCGTCTTCATCGACCTGGCCAAGGCTTTCGACTCTGTCAATCACCGTATTCTTATTGGCAGACTCAACAGCCTTGGTTTCTCTAATGATTGCCTCGCCTGGTTCACTAACTACTTCTTAGAGTTCAGTGTGTCAAATCGGAGGGCCTTGTCCGGACCTCTGGCAGTCTCTATGGGGGTGCCACAGGGTTCAGTTCTTGTGCCGACTCTTTTCTTTGTATATATCAATGATATCGCTCTTGCTGCGGGTGATTCTTTGATCTACCTCTACGCAGATGACACCATTCTGTATACATCTGGCTCTTCTTTGGACACTGTGTTAACAAACCTCCAAACGAGCTTCAATGCCATACAACACTCCTTCCGTGGCCTCCAACTGCTCTAACATGCTAGTAAAACGAAACTCATGCTCTTCAACCAATCGGTGCCTGCACCCACCCGCCCGACTAGCATCACTATTCTGGACGGTTCTGACCTAGAATATGTGGACAACTATAAATACCTAGGTGTCTGGTTAGACTGTAAACTCTCCTTCCAGACTCATATTAAGCATCTCCAATCCAAAATTAAATCTAGAATCGGCTTCCTATTTTGCAACAAGACCTCCTTCAATCTTGCTGCCAAACATACCCTCGTAAAACTGACTATCCTACTGATCCTTGATTCGGCGATGTAATTTACAAAATAGCCTCCAACACTCTACTCAGCAAATTGGATGCAGTCTATCACAGTGCCATCCGTTTTGTCAGCAAAGCCCCATATACTACCCACCACAGCGACCTGTATGCTCTCGTTGGCTGGTCCTCGCTACATATTTGTCGCAAACCCACTGGAACCAGGTCATCTATAAGTCTTTGCTAGGTAAAGCTCAGCCTGATCTCAGCTCACTGGTCACCATACCAACACCCACCAGTAGCACGCGCTCCAGCAGGTATATTTCACTGGTCATCCCCAAAGCCAACACCTCTTAGGCCGCCTTTCCTTCCAGTTCTCTGCTGCCAATGACTGGAACGAATTGCAAAATCACTGAAGTAGAGACTTATGACTCCCTCACTAACTTTATGTCACAGCCCATCTGTAAATAGCCATCCAACCAACTACTGTCACGAATATTACCGAAGGTGACTCCCCTTCCCGTTCGGGTGGCACTCGGCGGTCGTCGTCGCGGTCTACTAGCTGCCACCGATCCATTTTTCCTTTTCGTTTATGTCTGTCTAATTGTTTTCACCTGTTTCTTGTTGGGTTTTGGGAGGGGTACTATTTAGGTTAGTTTCGCGCCGCTAGTGTTTGTGCGGGCTTATTTTGTGTGTTCATGTTTTACGTCGTGAGTGGATTATTGGATTGTGGGATTTTCGCTGTCCAGCTTAATTTAAACAGTGGTCTGTGGGTTGTTTTGCGCCTGTGTCTTGGCGTCACCTTTTTGTACCTGTTCCTGTTTTATGCTGTGGACATTAAAGCGTTTTTTCCCCGTAATACTTTTGCTCTCTCTGCGCCTGACTCTACACCCATCATTCACCTGACGTTACAGAAGCCCGCACCATCTAATGGAGTCAGCAGGAGCAGCGACCACCCTCTCCCCACGATGGAGGAGAGTCCTGCATCATACGCCATCCTACATCGCATTGGTTCGGCAATGGATCAGATGATGGAGAGGATGGATCGTTGGGAGAGGAGTGGTCTCCCTACTCCCCCTACCTCCACATCCCACCACAACAACCATCTCCTCCAGCGGGAGCGGTGCCAGCGTCCTGCGCATCACGCCTCCGAGGGAGTACGATGGAGCAGCGGCCGGTTGCCAGGGATTTCTACTCCAACTTGATCTCTACCTGGCCACCATTCGGCCTGCTCCCTCGGACGAGGAGAGTGTGAGTGTCCTCGTTCCTGCCTGTCGGGTAGGGCCTGGAGTGGGCAACGCCGTATGGAATGGACCCGACTCAGCGAGGGGTCACTACCTGGAGTTCACCCGCCGTTTCCGGGCTGTGTTTGATCATCCCCCGGATGGCAGAGCGGCGGGTGAGAGGTTGTTCCATCTCCGGCAGGGGACGAGGAGCGCGCAGGATTTTGCACTGGATTTCCGTACTTTGGCTGCTGGACAGGGTGGAACGACAGGGCCCTGATAGCACCACTAGGTGTAGCCTAAGGGAGGACGTCCGCAGAGAGCTGGCTTGTCGGGACGCTACGCTCAGCTTGGATGAGCTGATCGACATGTCAATCCGGCTAGACCATCTGCTGGCTGCTCGCGGCGTTCTGAGAGGGTCCTGTCAGTTCCACCTCCTCCCCCCCCGCTCCCATTCCTATGGAGCTAGGAGGGGCTGCGTCTAGGGAGACCGGAGGAGGAGCTCCTCCTGCACCCATTGTGGCCGGGAGGGCACACTTCCGGTCGGTGCTGGAGGAGTCCATCTGGGATTCGAGAGGGCAGGCAGAACACTCCTCGGTCACCTCAGGTGAGTCAGCACCACACTCTCCCAGAGCTTCCTGTTGGTCGCATGTTTTTGTTAATCTATTTTCTAAGGTTTTCCCATCTCTCCAGCATAAGGCGCTAGTCGATTCAGGCGCAGCGGGGAATTTTATTGATCGCGGACTCGCTAAGAGGTTGAGGATTCCGCTCGTTAAGGTAGACCCCCTTTCCCCGTGCACTCCTTAGATAGTCGACCATTAGGGTCAGGGCTGGTCAGGGAGGCCACGATACCTCTGGATATGATGACGCAGGGTAATCATAAGGAGCGGATTAGTCTGTTCCTTATTGATTCACCTGCTTTCCCGGTGGTGTTAGGGATTCCCTGGCTGGCTATTCACAATCCTACGATTTCGTGGAGACAGGGAGCTCTCCAGGGGTGGTCTGATGAGTGTTCAGGCAGGTGTTAAGGAGTTTCCATCGGTGCGACAACGGTGGAGAGTCCGACCAGGTTTCCACCGTGCGCATTCCTGCTGAGTATGCCGATTGGCTATCGCCTTCAGTAAAAGGAAGGCGACCCATTACCACCCCATCGACAGGGGGATTGCGTGATAAACCTCCAGGTAAACGCTGCACTTCCCAGGAGTCACGTGTATCCGTGTCCCAGGAAGACGTTGGCTATGGAGACTACATCACGGAGGCTCTGGGACAGGGGTACATTCGGCCCTCCATGTCACCCGCCTCCTCGAGTTTCTTTTTTGTGAAGAAAAGGAGGGTGGTTTACGTCCGTGTATTGATTATCGAGGTCTAAATTCCATCACTGTGGGTTTTAGTTACCCACTACCTCTCATCGCTACGGCGGTGGAATCATTTCACGGGGCGCGATTCTTCACAAAATTGGACCTCAGGAGCGCATATAATCTGGTGCGTATTCGGGAGGGAGATGAGTGGAAAACCGCGTTTACCACATCTGGCCATTATGAGTACCTCGTCATGCCGTATGGGTTGAAGAATGCTCCAGCCATCTTTTCTATCCTTCGTTGATGAGATTCTCAGAGACCTGCACGGACAGGGTGTAGTGGTGTATATTGACGACATCTTGATCTACTCCGCTACACGCGCCGAGCATGTGTTCTTGGTGCGCAAGGTTCTTGGGCGACTGCTGGAGCATGACCTGTACGTGAAGGCAGAGATATGTGAGTTTTCCAAACGAGCCGTTTCCTTCGGGTGCGTTTCCACCGTCGGGATGGTAATGGAGGATGACCGCGTAAAAGCCGTGCGTAATTGGCCGACTCCGACCACGGTAAAGGAGGTGCAGCGGTTCTTAGGGTTTGCCAATCTACCGGAGGTTTATCCGGGTTTTGGTCAGGTGGCGGCCCTATTACCTCACTGCTGAAGGGGGCCCGGTGCGCTTGCAGTGTCCGCAGAGGCGGAGAGAGCTTTTCTGTCGTTTGAAGCGCTGTTCACCGACGCGCCAGTGTTGGCGCATCCTGACCCCTCTTTGGCGTCATAGTTGAGGTGGACGCATCCGAGGCTGGGTCGGGGCTGTGCTCTCCCAGCGCTCGGGTACGCCACCGAAGCTCCGCCCCTGTGCTTTTTTTTCGAAGAAGCTCGGGCCAGCGGAGCGGAATTATGATGTGGGGGATAGGGAGTTGTTGGCCATGGTCAAGGCTCTGAAGGTGTGGAGACACTGGCTTGAGGGGGCTAAGCCCTTTCTCATCTGGACCGACCACCAGAATCTGGAGTATATCCGATCAGCTAGGAGACTGAATCCTCGTCAGGCAAGGTGGGCCATGTACTTTACCCGATTTCGTTTTACGATTTCGTATCGACCAGGTTCCCTCAATACTAAGGCTGACGCGCTGTCCCGACTATACGACACTGATGACCGGTCCATCGATCCTACTCCCATCATTCCGGCGGCTAAGCTGGTAGCACCGGTAGTATGGGAGGTGGACGCGGACATCGAGCGGGCACTAAGGGCGGAACCTGCGCCTCCACAGTGCCCGGAGGGTCGTAGGTATGTGCCGCTCCTGTTCGTGATCAATTGATTCGATGGGCTCATAGTCTACCCTCGTCAGGTCACCCGGGTATTTCAAGGACGGTGCGAAGGTCTTAGAGGGAAGTACTGGTGGACTACCTTGGTGAGAGACGTGCGATTTCTATGTCTCCTCCTGTTCGGTGTGCGCCCAGAGTAAGCTCCTAGACATTTGCCACGAGGGAAATTACAACCCTCCCCGTTCCACAACGGCCGTGGTCCCATCTATCGGTGGATTTTCTTACTGATCTTCCCTTGTCTCAGGGGAACACCACTATCCTGGTCGTTGTGGATCGGTTCTCTAAGTCCTGCCGTCTTATTCCGTTGCCCGGTCTCCTACGGCCCTGCAGATGCGGAGGCACTATTTACCCATGTCTTCCGGCACTACGGGGTGCCCGAGGATATCGTTTCTGATCGGGGTCCCCAGTTCACGTCCAGAGTATGGAAGGCGTTTATGGAACATCTGGGGGTCTCGGTCAGCCTGACCTCGGGGTATCACCCGGAGAGTAATGGGCAGGTGGAGAGAGTGAACCAGGAGGTGGGTAGGTTTCTGCGGTCGTATTGCCAGGACCGGCCAGGGGAGTGGTCAAGATACATCCCCTGGGCAGAGATTGCCCAGAACTCACTAAGCCACTCCTCTACCAACATGTCACCATTTGAGTGTGTGTTGGGGTACCAGCCGGTTCTGGCACCATGGCATCAGAGCCAGACCGAAGTCCGCGGTGGAGGAGTGGGTGCAGCGCTCTAAGGAGACCTGGAGAGCCGTCCAGGAGTCTTTGCGTCAGGCGAGTGGACGGCAGAAGAAGAGCGCTGACCTCACCGCAGTGAGGCCCCGTGTTTGCACCGGGGGACAGGGTCTTGGCTCGACCCGAAACCTGCCCCTCCGCCTGCCCTGCCGGAAGCTGGGTCCGCAGTGTGTAGGGCCATTTAAAGTCCTGAGGAGAATAAACGAGGTGTGTTATCGATTGTTACTTCCTTCGTATTATCGTATTAACCCCTCGTTTCATGTGTCTCTCCTCAGGCCGGTGGTAGCTGGTCCCATGCAGGAAGGTGAGGTTCCGGAGGTCCCTCGCCCCCTCTGGATATAGAGGGGTCCCCGGCGTACACGATAAAGTCCATACTGGATTCCAGACGCCGGGTGAGGGCCTGCAGTACCTCGTGGACTGGAGGGGTACGGGCCGGAGGAAGAGGTGCTGGGTCCCGGTGGGGGATATATTGATCCAAATCTAATAAGGGAATTCCATCGCCTCCATCCGGATCGCCCTGCGCCTCGCCCCGGGGTCGTCCCGAGGCCGGCGTCGGCGCGCTGCGGGGCCGCGCGTCAGGAGGGGGGTACTGTCACGATATTACCGAAGGTGACTCCCCTTCCCGTTCGGGTGGCACTCGGCGGTCGTCGTCGCCGGTCTACTAGCTGCCACCGATCCATTTTTCCTTTTCGTTTATGTCTGTCTAATTGTTTTCACCTGTTTCTTGTTGGGGTTTTGGGAGGGGTACTATTTAGGTTAGTTTCGCCCGCTAGTGTTTGTGCGGGCTTATTTTGTGTGTTCATGTTTTACGTCGTGAGTGGATTATTGGATTGTGGGATTTTCGCTGTCCAGCTTAATTTAAACAGTGGTCTGTGGGTTGTTTTGCGCCTGTGTCTTGGCGTCACCTTTTTGTACCTGTTCCTGTTTTATGCTGTGGACATTAAAGCGTTTTTTCCCCGTAATACTTTTGCTCTCTCTGCGCCTGACTCTACACCCATCATTCACCTGACGTTACAACTACCTACCTCATCCCATATTTGTTTTTGTTTTTTTCTGCTCTTTGTACACCAGTATTTTTACTTGCACATACTCATCTGCACATCTATCACTCCAGTGTTAATTGCTAAATTGTAATTACTTGACACTATGGCCTATTTATTGCCTTAACTCCTTAGATCATTTGCACACACTATAAAGATTATTCTATTGTGTTATTGACTATGTTTGTTTATCCCATGTGTAACTCTGTCTTGTTGTTTTTGTCACACTGCTTTGCTTTATCTTGGCCAGGTCGCAGTTGTAAATGAGAACTTGTTCTCAACTGGCCTACCTGGGTAAATAAAGGTTAAATAAAAATAAAAATAAATAAAAGTCGCCCAAGAAACATTCCTCAATAAAGCCCTGATCATCCACATACCTACAACTGCAAGCAGACTGGTGACTCCATAGCTCCCAGAGTGTGTGGGGGGGGGGGGGCAGTTTTTACCCCCCTGGGCGTGGAGTTTATCCTTATCTGTTAACCTAACCAGGAAAACTCTGGAACCTATAAGGTCTGACAGTGATTAATCAGTTGTAAAAAGGTTTTAAAGGGCTATGATGGGACCAATTTTTCCTAATCAGGTCTTTTGGTATAAAAAAACTGGGTGAAAACCCTGTCAAACTGCAGCAACCTTATACTTGTTCATTTGAAATATATTTAGACTAGATTAGAAGGGGTATTTCCTCTACCCAGACACAGAGACAACAACTGATAGAGATTATAACTTGCTTTATGCATGTTAAAATCATGCAGGCCTATGCAACTGTTGGCTTATAAAAATGTACTCACATCTGCTTGGCTCATTCTCTGATCCTAATCCTATGTCAATTCATAGGTTGTCCTCCCGGAAGTGGTCATAATTACCATGTACAGTTGAAGTCGAAAGTTTACGTACACTTAGGTTGAAGTCATTAAAACTCGTTTTTCAACCACTCCACAAATTTCTTGTTAAATAACAAACAATAGTTTTGGCAAGTCGGTTAGGACATCTACTTTGTGCATGACACAAGTCATTTTCCAAACAATTGTTTACACGCAGATTATTTCTCTTATAATTCACTGTATCACAATTCCAGTGGGTCAGAAGTTTACATACACTAAGTTGACTGTGCCTTTAAACAGCTTGGAAAATTCCAGAAAATGATGTCATGGCTATAGAAGCTTCTGATGGGCTAATTGACATCATTTGAGTCAATTGGAGGTGTACCTGTGGATGTATTTCAAGGCCTACTTTCAAACTCAGTGCCTCTTTGCTTGACCTCAGAAAAAACATTGTAGACCTCCACAAGTCTGGTTCATCCTTGGGAGCAATTTCCAAATTCCTGAAAGTACCACGTTCATCTGTACAAACAATAGTACGCGAGTATAAACACCATGGGACCACGCAGCCGTCATACCGCTCAGGAAGGAGACGCGTTCTGTCTCCTAGAGATGAACGTACTTTGCTGCGAAAAGTGCAAATCAATCCTAGAACAACAGCAAAGGACCTTGTGAAGATGCTTGAGGAAACAGGTACAAAAGTATCTATATCCACAGTAAAACAAGTTCTATATTGACATAACCTAAAAGGCAGCTCAGCAAGGAAGAAGCTGTTGCTCCATAACCGCCATAAAAAAGCCAGACTATGGTTTGCAACTGCACATGGGGACCAAGATCGTACTTTTTGGAGAAATGTCCTCTGGTCTGATGAAACAAAAAAATAACTGTTTGGCCATAATTACCATTGTTATGTTTGGAGGAAAAAGGGGGAGGCTTGCAAGCCGGAGAACACCGTCCCAACCGTGAAGCACGGGGATGGCAGCATCATGTTGTGAGGGTGCTTTGCTGCAGGAGGGAGTGGTGCACTTCACAAAATAGATGGCATCATGAGGATGGAAAATTACGTGGATATATTGAAGCAACATCTCAAGACCTCAGTCAGGAAGTTAAAGCTTGGTCGCAAATGGGTCTTCCAAATGGACAATGACCCCAAGCATACTTCCAAAGTTGTGGAAAAATGGCTTAAGGACAACAAAGTCAAGGTATTGGAGTGGCCATTACAAAGCCCTAACCTCAAGCCTATAGAAAATTTGTGGGCAGAACTGAACTTAAACTGAGTTTAAATGTATTTGACTAAGGTGTATGTAAACTTCCGACTTGAACTGTATATTTAGTATAGTTTTATCTAAAAAGGAGAGTTTTTGGGGGGTTTCAATATTTTTATTTTTATGAAATTTCACTAAGGAGGATGGTCCTCCCCACTGACACACACACACACACACACACACACACACACACACACACACACACACACACACACACACACACACACACACACACACACACACACACACACACACACACACACACACACACACGCACACACAGAGAGAGACGCACACACAGAGAGACGCACAACCACAAAAAACCCTTATAAAATGCTTTTGCATCCTATATTTAATATCCTCTCCAATTTGGCTAAGTCCAATTGCTGTCGTTTATTGTCACTCAGATTTAGCTTGACAACTCACAGTAAATTCTTCCGCTGCTCTGTCTGTGCTTTTTTTGGGGCGACAGCGTAGCCTAGTGGTTAGAGCATTGGACTAGTAACCGAAAGGTTGCCAGATCTAATCCCCGAGCTGACAAGGTACAAAATCTGTTGTTCTGCCCCTGAACAAGGCAGTTAACCCACTGTTCCTAGGCCGTCATTAAAAATAAGAATTTGTACACTTCTTATGGCTGCAAGGGCAGTATTGAGTAGCTTGGATGAAAGGTGCACAGAGGTGCCCAGAGTTAACGGCCTGCTCCTCAGTCATAGTTGATAATTTATGCATATTATAGACTGTTTGAAAAAGTGAAAACTGTTTGAATTATGTCTGTGAGTATAACAGAACTCATATGGCAGGCAAAAACCTGAGAAGTTCCATTTCCTGTTTGGATTTTTTCTGAGGCTGGTAGATTTTCAACCAAGCTCCCATTGAAATTACAGCGAGATATGGATGAGTTTTCACTTCCTACGGCTTCCACTAGATGTCAACAGTCAATCGAACTTTGTCTGATGACTCTAATGTGAAGGTGGGCCGAAGGAGACAGGAATGAGTAAGCACTGCCATGAGGTGACCACACTTTGAGCACGCGCGTTCACGTGAGAGGCAGCTCCGTTCCATCGCTCAACTGAAGTCAATGTAATTCTCCGGTTGGAACGTTATTCAAGATGTATGTTAACAACATTCTGAAGATTTATTCAATACATCGTTTGACATGTTTCTACGAACTGTTACGGAACTTTTTGACATTTCGTCAGGTATTAGTGAACGTGCTTTCCTGACGTTGGATTTGTATACCAAACACGCGACAAAAATAGCTATTATGGACATAGATGATGGACATTACCGAAAAAACCGAACATTTCTTGTGGAAGTGGGAGTCCTGGGAGTGCATTCCGACGAAGATCAGCAAAGGTAAGTGAAGATTTATAATGCTTTTTATGAGTTTTGTGGACTGCACAATTTTTGGCGGGTAACTGTATGGCTTGCTTTTGTGGCTGAACGCTGTTTTCAGATTATTGAATATTGTGCTTTTGCCGTAAAGCTTTTTGAAATCTGACACAGCGGTTGCATTAAGAACAAGTGTATCTTTAATTCTATGTAAAACATGTATCTTTCATCAAAGTTTATGATGAGTATTTCTGTTATTTGACGTGGCTCTCTGCAATTTCTCTGGATATTTTGGAGGCATTTCTGAACATGGCGCCAATGTAAACGGAGGTTTTTGGATATAAATATGAACTTAATCGAACAAGACATATATGTATTGTGTAATATGAAGTCCTATGAGTGTCAGCTGATGAAGATCATCAAAGGTTAGTGATTCATTTTATCTCTATTTGTGCTATTTGTGGCTCCTCTCTTTGGCTGGAAAATGTTTCTTTGAGTTGGTGGTGACCTAACATAATCGTTTGTGGTGCTTTTGTTGAAAAGCCTATTTGAAATCGGACACTTTGGTGGGATTAACAACAAGATTATCTTTAAAATGGTATAAGACACATGTATGTTTGAGGAATTTTAATTTTGAGATTTCTGTTGTTTGAATTTTGTGCCCTTGACTTTCACTGGCTGTTACCGGGATTGCAGCCATATGCAGTTAAATCTGACTTGCCTAGTTAAATAAAGGTAAAAAAAATAATAAATAAAAAAGTCTGAGACTGCCATAAGTCATTTGTGGTGATGAGGGGCATTGTACAAAACAAAGTCATCAGCGATTGGATCGTCTTTTTCAAAGCCAATGACGAATTTACAAACTGCAGCTTTAACCACGTGTGTTCTGGCTCTGGCCCAACCCATCTGTTTCTGGACCAATCAGATGTCCCCAAATGTGTTTGCATTCGGTGAAGGGTTGGGGAGGTACTCAGATCCAGACTCATTATGGCGAAGAACCTAATGTCATTGGACGTGGCGTAGCTTTTCTGCAAGGAGTCTGGGTAGCCAAGCAAATTCAGATTGGCAGCTCACTGGCATTCATACCAACCAGACGGACAGACAGACAAGAACGTAGTCATCACACGGAGAAGACCCTCCTTCATTACTCTGTAGAAACCACACACACTCTTATTTATCAGAACAAGCACATTATTTTTGGTAAACTCAATCCAATACAGTATAGCACTCAAATACAGTATGGATATATCTACTGCAGGGATGGGCAACTCCAGTCCTCAGGGCCTGATTTGTGTCACACTTTTGCCCCAGCTAACACACCTGACACCAATAATCAACTAATCTTCAGTTTAGAATGCAATTAGTTTAATCAGCTGTGTTTCCTAGGGATGGTGTGACAACACTCCGGCCCCCGATGACTGGAGTTACCAATCCCTGATCTACTGCGAGTTTATGGATTTCTTCAATGGTTAAAAAAGATGGCTCTTGTGGATGGGAGTAGTCTTCCAGAGGTTGTGTCTGCAGACAGACAGACAGAGACAGAGACAGAGACAGAGACAGAGACAGAGACAGAGAGAGAGAGATTCCTCTCCATGCTCCGTACTGTAGCAGACTCATGATCAGAGGATGCCCTCACCTCAGGGCGTGATTTGGAGTGTGAAACTAATCCAGCCAAATGGATTTCATCAGGTGAAATTGAATGCCAATGATACCTCTGGCAATCTGGGCCTCACTGTCACTTCTCCTCTCTCCTCCTTTCTTCCCCTTTCCTCCCTCCATTCCTTCCTGAGGGCTCCTCTTCCATCAGACCGGTTTATTTAAACCCCCCCCCACCACCACCATAAAAAGGTGCAGTCTGGAACCAGAAGTATAAAAAYGATGGATGATGGCTTGAAATGCGACCTTTCTTTTTGCATTTTTCTGTTGATCCCTCTTTCCCCTCCGACCCCTGCATGCCTGAGCTGATTTTGCCTGGCGGACATTTTTTTGTGAGGAGGGGAGAGAGAGGAGGAAGAGAGGGAGGGGGGGCTCTGGGTGAGTACGTGGGGTATGGGGGATGAGGGAGGAATGGGGTAGGTTTGGGAGAGTAGTGGGTGGTTGTCCTGAGTGAAACCATATTGCATCACATCCCAGAAGGCCTTGGTGGTTATAAGTTAGATGCTTTCTCTCTGAGATGTGATGTGAGTCAGGAGGAGGAGGAGGTTTTAGGGTGTGGAGCTCTATGCTGTCTCAGACCTTCTTACACCAAACATGAGAAAAATATGGAGCATATCTCATCTTTACCTCCTTTCGCTGGCCTCCTTAAAATGCAGTTTCATAGAGGGAGATAAAGCCATGGAGTAAATACGAAGGAAGATGTTAAAATATCCTCCCCACTGGAGTCACATATCACGCACGCACGCACGCACGCACGCACCACGCACGGCACAGCACGCACGCACGCACACAGCAACACACACACACACACACACACACACACACACACACACACAACACACACACACACAACCAACAACTCTCAGGCCGTACCCTCCAACACACACACTCTCACACACAACAAAATGTTAGTATACATCCTCACACAAAGCCCTCAATAATACCAGGCATATAAAACACTCACCGACGACACACAATCCACAAAGTACGTGCCAAACTGTCCCACATATAACGATCACCCAGTCCACCTGCCTCTCAGCCCCCCTCATACACCAATTCCCCTCTCACACACAGCCCCACATACCAAAGCCATCACCATTGTCCCACAGCCTAACACACTGGCAGACACACCCTCACATGCAAGACACACATTAATAAAACCAAAACCCATTCTCAACACCATCAGTTAATACCAACCTCATACCCACTATCCCAGTCCCAACCTCAACATACCATACCTCCGTACCCACTATCCCAGTTCCAACCTTCAACATTCCAATACCTCCGTACCGCACGTATCATAGCCCAGCTCAACATACCATACCTCCATCCCACTATCCCAGTTCCAACCTCAACATACCATACCTCCGTACCCACTATCCCAGTTACAACCTCAACATACCATCCTCGTACCACATCAGTCCAGCCTCAACATACTCCCCATACCCCCTACCCAAATTTCCCCCCCACCCATACCCTTCAACCTAAAACCAATACCTCCGTACCCACCTATCCATTCCCATTGCTTCAAAACCAACAGGCCCTCAACCTCAAACCAAGGTTCCTCTATCTAGAAGTGCTGAGACTGAGTTTACTGAGTTTACTATACTGTACTGTAAGCAATCACCAGACAACAATGTTTACAAAAACCCTCCACCCAATCCCTGCCTTGTGCCCCCTCCTATTGTTTTATGGCGTCTGACAAAGCCCTCACATATTTGCTTTGTTGACAAGACACTTTCATTCCAGCCCTTCTCCGCACCCCTCTCTCTCTCTCCTTCTCTCAGACACTCACAATGTATCCATCCATGTGTATGCCTGTAGAACGAAGTTTTAGAAATTACATTTCACAGATGGTTTGCTGGCTGTCAATACTCATAAGAGAGGTGGGCTCCTTTATGGAGCCTATACATTAAATTCCTTTATGGGTTACACCACACAAGTGTTTACAATCCAACCAAACTGTTTTGAGGGCCACAGCCATTCGAGGCCACTCACATGAGGAGTGCTGGAGAAAAGCAGGATTTTTTTCACACACCCAAAATGATGGAATGCTCTGCTTGTAAGACGCATTTTCCCCTGTCTTTGACTTCATGGTTATGCATACATATCACTCTTTTCCCAGTCTCTCTCCGTATCACACATCACACACACACACACACACAACACCACACACACACACACACACACACACAGACACACACACACACACACACACACACACAACACACACACACACACACACACACACACACACACACACACACACACACACACACACACACACACACACACACACACACACACCACCACAACACACACACACACACACACACACTTTCCCAGTCTTTCTCTCCCTCTTCCATCTGGCATGCGGTCAGTCTCTCCTGACTTCAGGATACCCCATTGGCAAACAAACAATGTTTATCTACTCTCTTGCTTTCTTCTGAATTCCCCTTTCTCTCCTTTTCTGGTTTCAGGCTCATCTCTCTCTTTAAGTCCTTCAATTGAGACATATTATTGGCATACATGAAGAAGAGAGAAATTCTCCACTTATCTCTACCTCAATTCTGCCCTCCGTCTCTGAATGAAAGAAAGTGCTCATTGTTTTTCATGGGATGAGGGGAGTTATCATAACACCATCTGATTTTCCAGGAGGGTGAAATAGCTTGGGCCCAGACTTGCAGAAGTAACATTTCCCAGGCTCTTGGTTCCAGTTTTCCTAGCCCTGTTGAACCTGTAACTATGCATGTCACTGTTATTCATCCAGAGTATGTACATCCCTATCATCTTAGCACAGACTGTATGGCATTCGTCACTGATGATCTCAATGAGCTCATAATTGACTCTGTGTTTATGAAGTTCGGCAGTGTTTTGGTGCGATTGATTAACTGTTAGCACAGGTTTGGTCATTTTCTACTTGGAACTTGGCGAAGGACTTTTTATTCAGTGTAGTTTGACTTTCTATGTATTCAGAAAACCTATACTTCATACTGTATATCATTTGTCCTTGCTGTATTGTAGGCCCACTCATGTTCAGTGGGACATCCCTCCCATTCCATGTGCTGCTTTTGAAATAATTTTTCATTTTTTTATTTAACCTTTATTTAACTTTCCAAGCCTTGACCATGAATAGATTCTCTACCAACTCACAGTGACTATCATGTTTGCTCTACTGTAACACCATTCGCTTCTTCAGTTCGAGTGGCAGTAAATCTGATTTGTATTATATTAAACAAACAAAAACACGTGTGGAAGAGGGCCAGCCTATCGGTGAAGAAATGACATTACTCTCTGAGGCTCTTCACACCCCCACCCTGCTTTGGCAGGGCCTGATGCATACAGCTGAGGGCCTGAGTCTGGGGAGAGTGCAGAAGGTGACTTGGATGGTTTTATTAACAGGTCCAATCTGCACATGAAGCCTCCCTCCCTTCCCTCCCCTAACTCCCCCGGCCCAGTCCCTGAACTCCAAACACTGTTGATTTGTGGACTCCCTCCAATTGTTCCCCATAACCTCATCAGCTGTAATATCTCCCAGTCAACTGAACATCTGGCCAGCCTGTCACATCCAACAGTCAGTCCACCACAGAGGATGAGAGCAGAGCAGGGGGATAATGGCAACGCTTCAGCAATCCTCTTAATTCCTCCCCCCTAGTCTTCGTCATCCTCCTCCTCTTTCTGTTCCTTTCCTCCATTACTCTCCTCCATTATTCTTCTCTGTCCTCCTCTTCTCCTCCTTCCTCTCTTTCCACCTTCCAATCCTGGCCTCCCGTCCTCTCCTCCCGGCCCTCTCCCAAGATATCCTGGCTGTCGACAGGGAGGTGGGGAGTAATTACACGAGCAATGAAAAACAAACAACACTTGGTTATAGCTTGACGCTATATTGGATTATCCTGATTGGCTGCTCTGCATGCATAGCCAACCCGATGGCTGGGCTCTTTTAGTTGTTATTATATTTCTGGCCCATTCCTTTGCCAGATGATAAGAAATACCATCTGCACATTCTCTTACACTCCTTCTCTAGTACTGGCCTAATGTGGGGCGCAAGCTGCAAATCATTGTTTAAGGCCATGGACTCACATGGGTCGTGTTATGTGATGTCTTTAAGCTCCAAAACAGCTGCATGTTGGGCTTTCGACACTGCTCTTACAATGAAAAAGTGATGTAGTAATGTTATTTTGGCCAAACTGTTATTATAGTTTCATCTGTTTCATCTGATTTTGTAACTGCTTTGAGCCGAGACAGAGGTAACTGGTTTGAAATTATTGAAGCAGAAGTGTTGATTCTCTTATGAGGACATTCGGTTGACCGGAAGGTACTGTTCTGCATTCAAAAACACATGTATCATATGTTGTGTTCTGACCAAACTAATGTACATATTTACACAGGCAGCCCAATTCTGATATTGTTTCTACTTCTCACATCAGATCGTTTTCAGAGCTGATCTCATTGGTCAAAAGATCAATTAGTGAAACAAATATCAGAATTGGGTTGCCTGTGTAAATGCAGCCTACAGAGAACCGACTGTAGGGAACAGACAGTACAATTAGAGCTGGAAACTGCCAGGGACATCACAATACCATATTATCACAGTACTTAGGTGCCGATACAATGTATATTGTGATTCTCACAATTCTATATGTATGGCGATCAATAGTGCTATTTTATTGCGATTTGATGTTCCAAATATATTGCTCACTATATGTCTGCTCCAGAGAGACAAGAGAAAGCATGAGTAAATTAGTTTTGGTTAGCCATAGAAATAAGTGCTGAAAACATGTTGGCCCACTATTTAAAAAGAAGATGGAAAACAAGCTATAGGATGAAAAATACAGGAGTTTTGACACAGTTACAGCTGACTAGCGCTAGCTAATGCTAAATAATACAAATCAATATAATATCTTTCAAAATAATATTGTGATATGTAGCTGTATCGATTCCCCCCCCCCCCCCCATCACTAATAGCAATATCATATAATATGAGCAATTCTTCAAAGGGCTAATATTACCAATACATTCTCATAGGATGGAATTTGGAGAAATAGAAACCTAAATAGTAGCCACCAGCACATTCTGGTCCTACTTGATGTTATCCTACACGGATTTACCCCCAACAAACCCTGGCTTCACTCTCACTGTGCCTGAGGACAGGGCTGTTCACTTACAGACGGTCACTTCATACACAGCCTCTGATGTGGCCCAAAAGGTCCTCATGTCCCCAGGCCTAACAACGGGAACAGTTATCAGACATGCAGGGTGTCCTTTGTTTTGCCTGTCTTAAAGTAGGGTAGGATTGAAGATTGTCATCTTTCTACACCCTGAAAGGTCATTTGTTAATTATCCATCAATCAGGTTGACATGTTAGCAGTTACCATTGTACAGTACAGTTAACACCCTAAAATATTTGATAAAACTTTTAGATTATAATTKTTTTACTTCAATTGTTTTACTTCATAGTTCATCTATCGGTTTGGCATCTGTTGGCTCGACAAAATGKGTCAGTTGGTTAATGTCCATATATGTTCAGGAGATGCAACCGTGTGTCTGTCCATGTGTGCGTGTGTGTGTGTGGTTGTGCGTGTGCGTGCATGTGTATGTGGGCATGGGCATGCG
This sequence comes from Salvelinus sp. IW2-2015, assembly GCF_002910315.2. Classification (NCBI taxonomy): domain Eukaryota; kingdom Metazoa; phylum Chordata; class Actinopteri; order Salmoniformes; family Salmonidae; genus Salvelinus; species Salvelinus sp. IW2-2015. Next base: position 171,721 of record NW_019943002.1, on the reverse strand, counting down.
TGTGTTTGTCAAATCTTGGTGACATAGATTTGAAGATGTTATCCCAAGTGCAGCAAAATGTTTGTGTTTCTAGCTCCAACAGTGCAGTAATACCTAGCAAAAAAATAAAGACATAAGAAATATCATAACAAGCAATGTCAGAGTCCGGAATACAGTATCAGTCAAAAGTTTGGACACATCTACTCATTCAAGGGYTTTTCTTTATTTTTACTATTTTCTACGTTGTAGAATAGTAGTGAAGACCTCAAAACTATGAAGTAACACATATAGAATCATGTAGTAACCAAAAAAGTGTAAAACAAATTAAAATATATTTTAGATTTTAGATTCTTCAAAGAAGCCACCCTTTGCTTTGATGACAGCTCTGCACACTCTTGGCTTTCTCCCAAACAGCTTCTTGAGGAATGCTTTTCCAACAGTCTTGAAGGAGTTCCCACATATGCTGAGCACTTGTTGGCTGTATTTCCTTCACTCTGCGGTCCAACTTATCCCAAACCATCTCAATTGGTTTGAGGCTGGGTGATTGTGGAAGCCAGTTCATCTGATGCAGCACTCCATCGCTCTCATTCCTGGTCAAATAGCCCTTACACATTCTGGAGGTGTGTTGGTGTCAAGGGATGACGCTGGAGAGGAGAAGCAAGTACGGGGAGTCAAACATTTAATAGGGAACGGACATAGAATGAGACAGGAACAGCGTCAGATAGAACACTCTGAAGTTTCTAAAGCTGTTTGAATGATGCCTGTGAGTATAACAGAACTCATATGGCAGGCGAAAACCTTGAGAAAAATCCAACCAGGAAGTGGGAAATCTGAGGTTTGTAGTTTTTCAAGTGATTGCCTATCCAATATACTGTGTCTATGGGGTCAGATTGCACTTCCTAAGGCTTACACTAGATGACAACAGTCTTTAGAAAGTTGTTTCAGGCTTCTACTATGAAAGGGGAGCGAATAAGAGCTGTTTGAACCAGGGGTCTGGCTGAAAGCCTTTAGTTTCACGCGCGCGGCCGTGAGCACGAGGTCCGTTCCCTTTCATTTCTAAAGACAAAGGAATTGTCCGGTTGGAATATTATTGAAGATTTATGATAAAAACATCCTAAAGATTGATTCTATACATCGTTTGACATGTTTCTTCAAACTGTAATGGAATGTTTTTTACTTTTCGTCTGGACCTAGTGCTGGCGCCTTGTGCATTTGGATTACTGGACTAAACGCGTGAACAAAAAGGAGGTATTTGGACAKAAAGATTAACTTTATCGAACAAAACAAACATTTGTTGTCTAACATGGAGACCTGGGAGTGCCATCAGATGAAGATCATCAAAGGTAAGTGATTAATTTTAACGCTGACTTTTCTGACTTTTGTGAGCCCTCTCCTTGGCTGGAAAATGACTGTACGGTTTTCTGTGACTAGGCGCTGACCTAACATAATCGCATGGTGTGCTTTCGCAGTAAAGCCTTTTTGAAATCGGACACTGTGGTTGGATTTACAAGAAGTTCATCTTTAAAATGGTTTATAATACTTGTATGTTTGATGAATTTTATTTATGGGATTTCTGTTGTTTTGAATTTGGCGCCCTGCAATTTCACTGGATGTTTCTCTCTCCCTCACTGGCAATTTCACTGGCAATTTCTCTCTCTTTCACTCTCTCCCTCTTTTTCTCTCTCTCTTTCTCTTTCTCTTGAAGGAACTGAACCCTAGGACCATGCCTCAGGACTATCTGGCCTGATGACTCCTTGCTGTCCCCAGCCCACCTGTTTATGCTGCTGCTCCAGTTTCAACTGTTCTGCCTGCGGCTATGGAACACTGACCTGTTCACCGGACATACTACCTTGTCTCTGACCTGCTGTTTTCGACTTTCTCTCTCTCTACCGCACCTGCTGTCTCGAAATCTGAATGATCGGCTATGAAAAGCCAGCTGATATTTACTCCTGAGGTGCTGACCTGTTGCACCCTCTACAACCACTATGATTATTATTATTTGACCCTGCTGGTCATCTATGAAAGTTTGAACATGTACTGTTATAATCTCCACCCAGCACAGCCAGAAGAGGACTGACCACCCCTCAGAGCCTGGTTCCTCTCTAGGTTTCTTCCTAGGTTCCTGCCTTTCTAGGGAGTTTTTCCTAGCCACGTGCTACATCTGCATTGCTTGCTGTTTGGGGTGTTAGGCTGGGTTTCTGTATAGCACTTTGTGACATCGGCTGATGTAAAAGGGCTTTATAAATACATTTGATTGATTGATTGGGAGGATAAGGTCATTAGAGTTAACTGCCCCTCAGATTGCAGCCCAAATAAAGGCTGTTCAGAGGAGACTGCGTGAATCAGGCCTTCATGGTCGAATTGCTGCAAAGAAACCACTACTAATGGACACCAATAAGAAGAAGAGACTTGCTTCGGCCAAGAAATAAGAGCAAATGACATTAGGCCGGTGGAAATCTGTCCCTTGGTCTGATGAGTCCAAATTTGAGATTGAGATGTCTTTGTGAGATGCAGATTAGGTGAACGGATGATCTCTGCATGTGTGGTTCCCACCGTGAAGCATGGAGGTGTGATGGTGTAGGGGTGCTTTTCTGGTGACACTGTCTGTAATTTATTTAGAATTCAAGGCACTCTTAACCAGCATGGCTACCACAGCATTCTGCAGCGATACGCCATCACATCTGGTTTGCACTTAGTGGGACTGTCATTTGTTTTTCAACAGGACAATGACCCAACTGTCACACCTGCTGCCGCTCTTCCCCCCTGGCGCTCGAGGGTGCCAGGCTGCCCTGCATTACGCACTCCTGCCCAGGAGTTTTTTGTTATGTTGATGACGTCGGGGTGGATTCCGCCGCCGATGGAACCGGTGGTGCCTAAGCCAGCTAGTCGGGCTTCCACGCCCTGGCTGGCTCGAGAGGTTTCCTTGCCTCGGTTGACTCGGCAGGTTTCCATCCCACGTCTGTCATGTTTTGTCATTGATCATCATGTCTTGTCCCTGTGCTTCCCTCTGCTGGTCTTATTAGGTTCTTTCCCTCTTTCTATCCCTCTCTCCCCCCCCTCTCTCCCTCTCTCGCTCTCTCTCTCTATCGTTCCGTTCCTGCTCCCAGCTGTTTCCCATTCTCCTAACTACCTCATTTACTCTTTCACACCTGTCCCCTATTTTGCCCTCTGATTAGAGTCCCTATTTCTCCCTCTGTCTTCCGCTTCTGTCCTTGTCGGATTCTTGTTTGATGTTTGCTGTTCTGTGTCCTTGTTCCGCCCTGTCGTGTTTTTGCCCTCCTTTGCAGAGCCCGTGGTGAGCAGGTTGTCTATGTCAGCTACGGCCTGTGCCTTCCTGAACGACCTGCAGTCTGTGGTCGCGTCTCCAGTCGTTCCTCTCTACTGACGAGAGGATTTCAGTTTCCTGTTTTGGATTTACCTTTGATAATATCCAGGAGAATCATTGTTGTTTAAGACTGGAATAAAGACTCTGTTTCTATTACGTCGCTTTTGGGTCCTCATTCACCAGCATAAAGAAAATCCGACCAAGATGGACCCAGCGACTATGGATTCTCTCAACACTGCCGTCGAGTTCCAGGGAGCAATGCTCGGCAGCACGAGCAGGAATTGTTTGCTGCTCGTCATGCCGTTGAGACCCTGGCCGCTCAGGTCTCCGATCTCTCTGGACAGTTTCAGAGTCTTCGTCTCGTGCCACCAGCTACTTCCTGGTCTCCGAGTCTCCGAACCTAGGGTTAATAACCCACCATGTTACTCTGGGCAGCCCACTGAGTGTCGCTCCTTTCTCACCCAGTGTGATATTGTGTTCTCTCTCCAGCCCAACACGTACTCAAGAGAGAGAGCTCGGATCGCTTACGTCATATCACTCCTTACTGGTCGGGCTCGGGAGTGGGCACAGCTATCTGGGAGGCAAGGGCTGAGTGTTCTAACGTTTATCAGAACTTTAAAGAGGAGATGATACGGGTTTTTGATCGTTCAGTTTTTGGGAAGGAGGCTTCCAGGGCCCTGGCTTCCTATGTCAAGGTGATCGATCCATAACGGATTACTCTATAGAGTTTCGCACTCTTGCTGCATCCAGTGACTGGAACGAGTCGGCGTTGCTCGCTCGTTTCTGGAGGGACTCCACGCTGAGGTTAAGGATGAGATTCCTCCCGGGAGGTTCCTTCCAGCGTGGACTCTTTGATTGCACTCGCTATCCGCATAGAACGACGGGTAGATCTTCGTCACCGAGCTCGTGGAAGAGAGCTCGCGTTAACGGTGTTTCCCCTCTCCGCATCTCAACCATCTCCTCCCCCGGCTCAGAGACTGAGCCCATGCAGCTGGGAGGTATTCGCATCTCGACTAAGGAGAGGGAACGGAGAACACCAACACCGCCTTTGCCTCTATTGCGGTTCTGCTGGACATTTTGTCATGTCATGTCCAGTAAAAGCCAGAGCTCATCAGTAAGCGGAGGGCTACTGGTGAGCGCTACTACTCAGGTTCTCCATCAAGATCCTGTACTACCTTGTCGGTCCATCTACGCTGGACCGGTTCGGCTGCTTCCTGCAGTGCCTTGATAGACTCTGGGGCTGAGGGTTGTTTTATGGACGAAGCATGGGCTCGGAACATGACATTCCTCTCAGACAGTTAGGGAAGCCCACGCCCATGTTCGCCTTAGATGGTAGTCTTCTCCCCAGTATCAGATGTGAGACACTACCTTTAACCCTCACAGTATCTGGTAACCACAGTGAGACCATTTCCTTTTGTGATTTTCGTTCACCTTTTACACCTGTTGTTTTGGGTCATCCCTGGCTAGTATGTCATAATCCTTCTATTAATTGGTCTAGTAATTCTATCCTATCCTGGAACGTTTCTTGTCATGTGAAGTGTTTAATGTCTGCTATCCCTCCTGTTTCTTCTGTCCCTCTACTCAGGAGGAACCTGGTGTTTGACAGGAGTGCCGGAGGAATATCATGATCTACGCACGGTCTTCAGTCGGTCCGAGCCAACTCTCTTCCTCCTCACGGTCGTATGATTGTTGTATTGATCTCCTTCCGGGGACCACTCCCCTCGGGGTAGACTATACTCTCTGTCGGCTCCCGAACGTAAGGCTCGAGGATTATCTGTCTGTTTCTCTCGACGCCGGTACCGTGGTGGCCTTCTTCCTCTCCCGCCGGAGCGGGGTTTTTTGTTAAGAAGAAGGACGGTACTCTGCGCCCCTGCGTGGATTATCGAGGGCTGAATGACATAACGGTTAAGAACGTGTTATCCGCTTCCCCTTATGTCGTCAGCCTTCGAGATTCTGCAGGGAGCCAGGTTCTTTACTAAGTTGGACCTTCGTAACGCTTACCATCTCTTACGCATCAGAGAGGGGGACGAGTGGAAAACGGCGTTTACACTCCGTTAGGGCATTTTGAATACCCGGTTCTGCCGTTCGGTCTCGTGCTAATGCTCCAGCTGTCTTTCAGGCATTAGTTAATGATGTACTGAGAGACATGCTGAACATCTTTGTTTTCGTTTACCTTGACGATATCCTGATTTTTTCACCGTCACTCGAGATTCATGTTCAGCACGTTCGACGTGTACTCCAGCGCCTTTTAGAGAATTGTCTCTACGTGAAGGCTGAGAAGTGCGCCTTTCATGTCTCCTCTGTCACATTTCCTCGGTTCTGTTATTTCCGCTGAAGGCATCTCAGATGGATCCCGGTAAGGTCCAGGCTGTCAGCGATTGGCCCGTTCCTAAGTCACGTGTCGAGTTGCGCGCTTTCTCGGTTTCGCTAATTTCTATCGGCGTTTCATTCGTAATTTCGGTCAAGTGGCTGCCCTCTCACAGCTCTGACTTCTGTCAGACTTGCTTTAAGTGGCCGGTTCCGCCCAGGGAGCTTTTGATCTCCTCAAGAAGCGTTTTACATCCGCCCCTATCCTTGTTACTCCTGACGTCATAAACAATTATTGTCGAGGTTGCCGCTTCAGAGGTGGGCGTGGGAGCCATTCTGTCCCAGCGCTTCCAGTCTGACGATAAGGTCCATCCTTGCGCTTACTTTTCTCATCGCCTGTCGCCATCGGAACGCAACTATGATTGGGGTAACCGCGAACTGCTCGCCATCCGCTTAGCCATAGGCGAATGGCGACAGTGGTTGGAGGGGGCGACCGTCCTTTTGTCGTTTGGACTGACCATAGAACCTTGAGTACATCCGTTCTGCCAAACGACTTAATGCACGTCAAGCTCGTTGGGCGTTGTTTTTCGCGCGTTTCGAGTTCGTGATTCCTATCGCCCGGGAAATAAGAACACCAAGCCTGATGCCTTATCCCGTCTCTTTAGTTCTTCTGTGGCTTCTACCGACCCGAGGGGATTCTCCCTGAAGGGCGTGTTGTCGGGTTGACTGTCTGGGGAATTGAGAGACAGGTAAAGCAAGCACTCACTCACACTGCGTCGCCGCGCGCTTGTCCTAGTAACCTTCTGTTCGTTCCTGTCTCTACTCGTCTGGCTGTCTTCAGTGGGCTCACTCTGCCAAGTTAGCTGGCCACCCCGGCGTTCGGGGTACGCTTGCTTCTATTCGCCAGCGGTTTTGGTGGCCTACTCAGGAGCGGGACACGCGCCGTTTCGTGGCTTGTTCGGACTGCGCGCAGACTAAGTCAGGTAACTCTCCTCTCTGCCGGTCGTCTCAGACCGCTTCCCATTCCTTCTCGACCATGGTCTCAACATCGCCTTAGACTTTATTACCGGTCTGCCTTCGGCTGCGGGGAGGACTGTGATTCTTACGGTTATCGATAGGTTCTCTAAGGCGGCACATTTCATCCCCTCGCTAAGCTTCCTTCCGCTAAGGAGACGGCACAAATCATCATTGAGAATGTGTTCAGAATTCATGGCCTCCCGTAGACGCCGTTTCAGAGACAGAGGCCCGCAATTCACGTCACAGTTTTGGAGGGAGTTCTGTCGGTTGATCGGTGCTTCCGTCAGTCTCTTCTTCCGGGTTTCATCCCCAGTCTAACGGTCAAGCAGAAAGGGCCAATCAGTCGATTGGTCGCATATTACGCTGCAGCCTTTTCGTTTTCGAAACCCTGCGTCTTGGGCAGAACAGCTCCCCTGGGCTGAGTACGCCCACAACTCGCTTCCTTCGTCTGCTACCGGGCTATCTCCGTTTCAGAGTAGTCTTGGGTACCAGCCTCCTCTGTTCTCGTCCCAGCTCGCCGAGTCCAGCGTTCCCTCCGCTCAGGCTTTTTGTCCAACGTTGTGAGCGCACCTGGAGGAGGGTCAGGTCTGCACTTGGCCGTTACAGGGCGCAGACTGTGAGAGCCGCCAATAAACGTAGGATTAAGAGTCCTAGGTATTGTCGCGGTCAGAGAGGTGTGGCTTTCCACTCGTAACCTTCCCCTTACGACAGCTTCTCGCAAGTTGACTCCGCGGTTCATTGGTCCGTTCCGTGTCTCTCAGGTCGTCAATCTGTCGCTGTGCGACTGCTTCTTCCGCGACATCTTCGTCGCGTCCACCCTGTCTTCCATGTCTCCTGTGTCAAGCCTTTTCTTCGCGCCCCGTTCGTCTTCTCCCCCCCCCGTCTTGTCGAGGGCGCACCTATTTTAAAGGTACGGAAGATCATGGACATGCGTCTCGGGCGTGGTCACCAGTACTTAGTAGATTGGGAGGGTTACGGTCCTGAGGAGAGGAGTTGGGTTCCATCTCGGGACGTGCTGGACCGTTCGTTGATTGATGATTTCCTCGTTGCCGCCAGGGTTCCTCCTCGAGTGCGCCAGGAGGCGCTCGGTGAGTGGGGGGTACGTGTCATGTTTTGTCATGTCATATGTCTTGTCCCTGTGCTTCCTCTGCTGGTCTTATTAGGTTCTTTCCCTATTTCTATCCCTCTCTCTCCCCCCCCTCTCTCGTCTCCTCTCTCTATCGTTCCGTTCCTGCTCCCAGCTGTTTCCCATCTCCTAACTACCTCATTTACTCTTTCACACCTGTCCCCTATTTTGCCCTCTGATTAGAGTCCCTATTTCTCCCTCTGTCTTCCGCTTCTGTCCTTGTCGGATTCTTGTTTGATGTTTGCTGTTCTGTGTCCTTGTTCCGCCCTGTCGTGTTTTTGCCTTCTTCAGATGCTGCGTGTGAGCAGGTGTCTATGTCAGCTACGGCCTGTGCCTTCCTGAAGCGACCTGCAGTCTGTGGTCGCGTCTCCAGTCGTTCTCTCTCTACTGACGAGAGGATTTCAGTTTCCTGTTTTGGATTTACCTTTGATAATATCCAGGAGAATCATTGTTTGTTTAAGACTGGATAAAGACTTGTTTCTATTACGTCGCTTTTGGGTCCTCATTCACCAGGATAACAACGTCATGCTCCACCGGATCATCGGGATCCCTCCCCGCAGCGGGACCGTCAGGGATCATCGGGCTCCCTCGCCGCAGCGGGATCAACAAGCGGCCAGGCTCCCACGCCCCTGCCGGTTCATGGGGAGTTTACCCCCAGCCAGTTGCCCAGCGCCCATGTCTCAGCCAGTTCACCCAGGAGATGCCGGGTGGCGCCCCGGAGGGGTGGGGGGGGGGGGGGGGGGTACTGTCATGCCTGCTCCCACTCTTTCCCCCCTGGCACTCGTGGGCGCCAGGCTGCCCTGCATTACGCACTCCTGCCACCATAATTTACACACACCTGTCTTCCCTCATCACGCGCATCAGCGATATTGGACTCACCTGGACTCACCCAATCACCTGTTTATTACCTCCCCTATGTTTGTCAGTTCCCCAGCTCTGTTCCCCGCTGCTGCATTAATTGTAATTTGTCTGTGTTACCCGTGTGTTGCAAATCTACTAATAATATGCATATCCTAGCCTCTGGGCCTGAGTAGCAGGCAGTTTACTCTGGGCACGCTTTTCATCTGGATGTGAAAATACTGCCCCCTACCCTAGTGAGGTTAATCCAACCACGTTATCAGAATTCAAAAAGGCTTTACGGCGAAAGCATACCATGCGATTATTTGAGGACAGCGCCCCACACCAAAATACTTTTTCAACCAGCACAGGCATCACAAAATCACAAATAGAGATTAAATAAATCACTTACCTTTGAAGATCTTCCTCTATTTGCAATCCCAAAGGTTCCAGCTACACAATTAATGGTTGTTTTGTTCGATAAAGTCCTTCTTATATCCAAAAATGTCTGTTTAGTTGGCGCCAATGATCTCAGTAATCCACTCTTTCAACATGCATACAAACAAATCCAAAAAGTTAACAGTAAATTTTGTCCAAACAAGTCAAACGATGTTTCTAATTAAACCTCAGGTACTCTAATATTTAAATAAATGATCATATTTAAGACGGAGAATAGTATGTTGAATAGGGAAGATAAATAACGAAGTGCGCGCACCTCATTCACGTGCCAACAAGGCCACTTTTGTAATGAGAGACTCGTTGGCGTTCTTCAAACTACTTCTTCATTTTTCAAAAAACAAGCCTGAACGGTTGACATCTAGTGGAAGCCATAGGAACTGCAATCTGGGTCCTATCTATTTGTATATCCCATAGGCAACCATTATAATAAGCTGTGACCTCAACAGCAAAAAATTCTGGATGGATTTTCCTCTGGTTTTCGCCTACCATATCAGTTCTGTTATACTCACAGACATTACATTAACAGTTTTAGAAACGTCAGAGGATTTTCTATCCAATGCCACCAAGTATATGCATATCCTAGCTTCTGAGCCTGAGTAACAGGCAGTTTACTTTTGGCACGTCAGTCATCCGAAATTCCAGACAATAACCAGTATGCTAATGAAGTTAAATTCACACAGGACACCAGATAAAACAGGAGAAATACTCCAGATATAACAGACTGACCCTAGCCCCCCGACACATAAACTATTGCAGCATAATTACTGGAGGCTGAGAAAGTAGGGGTCAGGAGACACTGTGGCCCCGTCCAACTATACCCCCGGACAGGGCCAAACAGTCAGGATATAACCCCACCCCCTTTGCCAAAGCACAGCCCCCGAACCACTAGAGGGATATCTTCAACCACCAACTTACTACCCTGAGACAAGGCCAAGTATAGCCCACGAAGATCTCCCCTACGGCACGAACCCCAGGGGGGCGCCAACCCGGACAGGAAGATCACGTCAGAGACTCAACCCACTCAAGTGACGCACTCCTCCTAGGGACGGCATGGAAGACCACCAGTAAGCCAGTGACTCAGCCCCCGTAATAGGGTTAAATGCAGAGAATCCCAGTGGAGAGAGGGGAACCGGCCAGGCAGAGACAGCAAGGGTGGTTCATGGCTCCAGTGCCTTTCCGTTCACCTTCACACCCCTGGGCCAGACTACACTCAATCATAGGACCTACTGAAGAGATGAGTCTTCAATAAAGACTTTGAGGTCTTTATTGAAGACTTCCTTTCCTGTGGCGGTGCTTATGAGAGGCAGTTTGATGGTTGATGGTTTTTGCGACTGCACTTGAAGAAACTTTCAAAGTTCTTGATATTTTCCGTATTGACTGATCTACATGTCTTAAAGTAATTATGGACTGTCATTTCTCTTTGCTTATTTGAGCTGTTTTTGCCATTTGGTAAAAGACTTGGTCTTTTACCAAATAGGGCTATCTTTTAAAAATATATATTTATTTGGTTACTACTTGATTCCATATGTGTTATTTCATCGTTTTTTTGTTATTTTACTATGTAGAAAATAGTAAAAATAAAGAAAAACCCTTGAATAAGTAGGTGTCTCCAAACTTTTGACTGGTAATGTATATACACAAATAATGGCGTGTATCGACAGTATTTTTTTCTATATTTAACTAGGCAAGTCAGTTACAAACCAATTCTTATTTACAATGACGGCCTACTGGGGAACAGTGGGTTAACTGACTTGTTCAGGGGCAGAACGACAGATTTTTACCTTGTCAGCTCAGGGATTTGATCCAAATAGGAAGGCCAGTAACCTTTCGGGTAACCTTTCGGTTACTGGCCCAATGCTCTAACCACTAGGCTACCTGCCACACCAAGCTATGGACAGCATGTGAATAGAAAAGGTACACAGCAGTAGTTATATAGGGTGAACTATGACTAGAATACAGTATATACATATAAAGTTGATAAAACAGTATGTAAACATTATAAAAGTGACCAGTGTTCAATGACTCTGTATATAGGGTAGCAGGGGTATCACCTCTACCTTACCCGACACCCTAGACCTACTACAATTTGAAAACCTCCCCAGCAGATCCACGGATAACGCTGTTCATCAACTACAGCTCAGCCTTCAACACCATAGTACCCTCCAAGCTCATCACTAAGCTCAGGGCACTGGATCTGAACCCTGCCCTGTGCAACTAAGTCCTAGACTTCCTGACGGCCCGACCTCAGGTGGTGAAGGTAGGCAACAACACCTCCGCCACACTGATCCTCAACACGAGGGCCCCACAAGGGTGCGTTCTCGGCCCCCTCCTGTAGTCCACCTTCACCCATTACTGCGTGGCCACGCACGTCTCCAACTCAATCATCAAGTTTGCTGACGACACAACAGTGGTAGGCCTGATTACCAACAGCGATGAGACACCCTACAGGGAGGAGGTGAGAGCCCTGACGAAGTGGTGCTAAGAAAATAGCCCATCCCTCAATGTCAACAAAATGAAGGAGCTGATCGTGGACTTCAGGAGACAGCAGAGAGAGCACACTTAGGGCTGTTTTCGGTGACCATATTATGGCCACACAGGCGTTCACGAGTCATGAAGACAGTCAAATTCCACATGAACATTTAGTCACTGTAATTAGGCTTCTCCAGGCTCTAATGCTGCTGCTGGTCATTAGTAGCCTCCCAAACTTGCTAACTGATTGGTACTCAGCTAACTGCCTGGTACTCAGCTTTCTCTAAGCTATGCCTACTATATTTATTTCTCAACTTTCCTAATATTAAGCACATTGCTTATATTTACAACATGATTATAGCCTACCTGGCTGGCATGAAAATGAACCACTTTTTCGAATAGTAGTTACACATCTCATGTAGCCTAGCCCATAGGCTTATGTGTTTTGATAAGGTTTGTATCACAACTAAAGTGGCCAAATGACTTCTTAAATTTAAGCAAATTAATCCGCTTTACAGGGGGTGTAGAGCCTAACATGCATACATAAGCAGCATGTGAGTTTCAAGTTTGGGGAAGATCATTTTCACCATAAATGTTCCTTTTATAATAAAAGCGTTACATGCATAATTGCATTTGCAGTCACTTTTGATAATAGTGTGTCCCGCTAATGGAACATTCCCGCTTATAGCCTACTACCATGTGCGCATTGCTGCGCTTATAATGTGAAGAAATAGCCTAATAGTTTATCAACATTTTAGGCTAAGCATTCTGATCTGTTGTGTCAGACACATTGCTTAAAAAAGTGTTTGGGATGCTAGTGGTTGTATTAATTTGGGATCTATCGCATCCCACAACTGTTCCAGACTATGTTTAGAATATTTATTTCTCGCACAGAATAGGTAATCTTCTGTACTATGGGGGATAGTAGATTGACATAGGGATTATCAAGTGCTTGTCAAATTGTGAATGAGTGACGGATGTAGTGTGTACAGCCTGCGCAAAAAAACAATGCAAAGCTCAGGCCTTTCAAGCTATTTTCTCCAAATCATCATTAGAGTCCCATCATGCAGCCTTACAATCTATTCAAAATCTAAACATATAGCCCAATGTTTGTAGAACAACTAAAGTTACATTAATAACTCTACATTAAGCATATAGGAATACCTATTTCTTTGTTWACCGCTCAACACATAGTAGTCGCATGAGCACACTCCCTCAAATCTCAAATCATTTGGAGAAAATATCCATCCTATTTTATTCAGCTTTGTTCAATTGTATTCTTCATACTATGAAATAATGCCACGGAATTCTAAGCAAATCTTGTCTGCTAAATTAACTAGTGTAGCCCACAGCCATTTGGCATAGCCAGATCAGGACCTAACATAAGGACAACTCAGAGTATGCTATTCTGTTCTTCTGAAATAGATTACATTTTCTTCACATCATGCTTCTTTAGACCTGTCTAAAATTWAAAAAAATTGATTTATTGTGACGGTCTAGGCTATATTACATGTATTTATTAGACTTTTTAAAATGTAGATGTTCCAAAGGTCTGCATCAGTGGCTTGTGGGCTATGTGTAGAAGCCAGGAGATGCTAAATGTGTTTATGTCAATTAACGTTCAATTACCGTGAGACCGACAGTTATTTGCTTGACAATCACCAGCTGACTACATTTTGTGACCGCCACAGCCCTAAGTACAGCCCTATCCACATTGACGGGGCCGTAGTGGAGAGGGTGAAAAGTTTCTCGGGGTGCACATCACTGTCAACCTGAAATGGTTAATTCACAGATATATTGGCGAAGAAGGCGTAACTGGACCTCTTCAACATTAAGAAATTCAGCCTCGACAATCACCCGACCTCAAACCAATTGAGATGGTTTGGGATGAGTTGGACAGCAGAGTGAATGAAAAGCAGCCAACAAGTGCTCAGCATATGTGGAAACTCCTTCAAGACTGTTGAAAAAGCATTCCAGGTGAAGCTGGTTGAGAGAATGCCAAGAATGTGCAAAGCTGTAGTCGAGGCAAAGGGTGGATACTTGAAGAATCTCAAATATAAAATATATTTTGATTTGTTGAACACTTTTTTGGTTACTACATGATTCTGTATGTGTTATTTCATAGTTTTGATGTCTTCACTATTTTTCCACAATAGCACTTGCTATAACATCTGCAAAATATGTGCACGTGACCAATACAATTTGATTTGATGTATTATTCAACCATAATTAGCGCAGCGCTGTGGGGGTGCGTCTAAGTGGATGAAGCCTCCACCAGCCAGCCAGCACCCTCCCCAGTTGTGCTCTGCTGGTTGCCCGTAGCAACACAATGTTCCTGAACTTTCTAAAAGCATAGAGACAGAGAGAGAGAGAGAGAGAGAGAGAGAGAGAGAGAGAGAGAGAGAGAGAGAGAGAGAGAGAGAGAGAGAGAGAGAGAGAGAGAGAGAGAGAGAGAGAGAGAGAGAGAGAGAGAGAGACCACTGTCTTCTGGCTATGATGGATGGAGAGTAGTGCCATATGCTGAAAAGATGACACCAGCATGTGTATTGTCTTGCACAAAGAAAAGGTGTGAGAATGAACAGCGATGGAAATGTATGTCCGATATATGATATGTCTGTGTTACGTATCAATGTGTTATGTACAGTATACACTTAATGCAATAGTGTTGAAGGAGATGTTATTATGATACATTAATAGATGAAGATGTGTTTATGGTCTGGGACACCTCTATCCATCATTCATTCTTTATCTCTCTCTCTTTCTTTCTCTCCCTTCTTTCACTCACTTCATGTTGGGTGTTTTCTCATCCCATGCTATGCGAATCAATATTGTCTGTCTTTGTTCTCTTGTGCAGCCTTCATCATCTAATTACCAGGATCTCTTTTAACCCCTTCAGATTAGTGGATTCGGCTATTTCAGCCGCATCCCTTGCTGACAGGTGTATAAAATCAAGCATACAGCCATGCAATCTCCATAGACAAACATTAGCAGTAGACTGTCTTACTGAAGAGCTCAGTGACTTTCAACGTGGCACCATCATTCCAACAAGTCAGTTTTCTTCACTAAGTTACACTACTCAAAAGGCACTTAATTGGTGGAATGATTCACTAACTAATATCACAGATATCTGATTAGCTGGTTTTACCATGGTACTGTAAGTATGCGAACTGAAATGTTTCAGTCAATAAAGTTGAATGTCTGGAGAGTTTGACATTTTGGTTGTCTGCATCTGTCTCCCACACCTCCGTACCAGTCAGTGACACTGTCTTTTCACTCCACTAACATTTGGCTATTAGTTATCAGGGAAGTTGTCACTGTATGATTGCAAACTCTCACCAGCTAGTTCACATATGTTTATCAGCTATTGGGAATTGTTTTGGGGTTGAAGCAGTACAATTCTACAGTTATACTGGGTTATGGCATATCCAACTGGACTGGTCTGGTTGTGCTCTATTGAGCTCCTTGAGTTGGTGCACTGAATGGTTCAGTCTCTGTTGTGTGTCTGTGAAACAGAGAGAGATGGTTGGGGAACGTGTCTGGCGCAGCACACTGCACTGTAGCTGGACTGGTCTCCAACACGATGTCATCAGTCCTGAGACAAAGACGAAGAGTCTGGACTGTAACAGGACAGCACTGTTCCCACTGCCCATGACATCAGCATCAAACCGTGGACCTTCCTGGTACAGAAGCAGTGTCACTGACTGGTATGGAGGTGTGGGAGACAGATGCAGAGAATGGACTGTGTAGTTCTGTCCTTGGTAGAGGATAGGTAAAGATGATGAAAGCACAGAGGAATTAACGAGACATCATCAGTCAATCGCATCACTATAGGCGTCACTACCAGGAGACTATTAGTCTGAAGCTCTGTTCAGCCTTAGCCTTCTGAACAGAACCACGGTAGCTTGTCAATGAGCAACACCAACCCCCTAAGAAGCTAATTCACACTCCTATGGAGAGAGACAGTGAAAGGCTGAGGTGAGGGACAGCTTGTTAAGGTAAGACTGCAGGAAGCCTGTTAGTCTCATTAGGGTGTAGTTTCTCAATATCAAGACAGGACTAGATACACAGGAACCGCATTCAGCCATGATGTGCCTGGTACCTGAACCTCACTCTATGTGGTAACTAGTACACTCTCATTTCTAAAGCTACTGTAGCTTAATGTTGTCTCTGACCACATACCATACTACACCATTCTCCAGTGGTCAGATATGGATACCATAAAAGCCAATACATAGAAAGTGGTTCTACAGCCAGCCCCATTGGGCGGCATCTCTCTCTCTCCATTCATCCCTCTCCTCTCTCTGTCTCTCTCCTTCCCTCTCTCTCTCTCCCTGTCTCCTTCCTTCTCTCTCTCTTTCTCCCTTTTTTCTTCCTCTACACCCCCTCTTTCTTACCCCACACTCTCTCTCTACCCCCACTCTCACTCCTTCCACCCTCCCCCAAACCCTCTCTTCTCCGCTAGACGGGGCCCCGCGCCCCAGTAACAGGTTTGATTGGTAAGCGTCTCGGCCCCGGCAACCAATCCCCCAGCAGCGCCACACACACACCGTTTCCGTAGCAACTGGAGGGCAGGCGGTAGACAGAATGATTTGGTCTATCGCGCGAGCCAGACTGTGGTGGGGGACTAGGCGTCTATGAGAGGGGGATGGGGTGGGGAGGAGAAGGAGGAGTACTGGACCAGAGAGGAGAGAAGAAGAGTGTAGCTTCCTATTTCTTCTCGCCACTGGTGAATCTCAGAGAGGGTTCATTCCTTAGCTAAATATTATTCCAGAATGCATCATTTTGTGTTAATTATCAAAATCAATATCTGAACTATGAATATTGACACAAATGTCTTATTTCAGGGAGGGATAAATAAACCATACTGGAAGTAACGAAGCAACCCAAAACGATGGAAACCACATAGACAGAGCCATATATTGGTAGGACATCTGTTGTAGACTGAACTGGCTGTCTCAAGCAAAATGCCCTCCACCGCTCCTCCTGTCTTTCCAAAATGGGTAATTCACAATTCTTTGTTTGTTTCTGTCAACAATGTTGTTGCTGTTTGTTTAGAAAGTGTCTTGCTCTCTTGATTTGGGCAGTAGTTTTAAAATGGGGGCCTGTAATGGCTGGCTGGATTGTTCCAGTTGAAGCCAGCTGTCACACAACAGCCAACAACAGTTTTTTTTGGAGATTACCACCTCTGAACCGGTTCTCTCTGGTTACTAGAATGGGATTAACAGCTGTGTGTGTGTGTGTGTGTGTGTGTGTGTGTGTGTGTGTGTGTGTGTGTGAGGGACACGACGAATCCACATCTATCAAGGGAGCGACTGAACACATCTATCAGAGACGCGGACTATGAATCAACATCTATCAGAAGACGTACTGAAATCACACTATCAGAGGGACTGACTGAATACACATCTAATCAAGACGCGAACTGAATCACATCATCAGAGGACCGACTGAATCACATCTATCAAGGAACCGACTGAATCACATCTAATAAGAGAACGGACTGAATCACACTTCTAGAGGACGTGCCGAAATCA
>NW_019943002.1:148471-154643 GCF_002910315.2 Salvelinus sp. IW2-2015 | reverse complement strand
ACATTCTATTTCAGAGACGGAGAATCACATCTACTCAGATGCATCGGGAGCGTCGTAATCACACTCATCCAGCGCTGCAGACCGCTTGACATTAATCCACATCCTAATCATAGGACGCTGACTGATCACCATCTCATCAGCTTTAGGCGACGCCTGACTGCAATCGTACACCTCTCTTCAGCGCAGGGCACGTCCGACCCGAATCACATTCTATCAGAGAACGTCGGATCTTGGACACTCCTACCTATTACTCCGTCTGCGAGGTGCCCCGGCCGCACTGATCGTGCTCAGCGCCTCTTCCGATCATGCCCTATTCGCCTCAGGGACGCACTGAATTCTCTCTATAGTGGCGGTTACGTCGACGTCTGGGCCATATTCATCACTACTTCGACGTACGGGACGTGATTGTCTGAATCACATCTGATCACGTTGAGGACACCGATCTTGAATGCACATCTATCTCAGCAGGGACTCGCGAACCTGAATTCACATTCTTATCAGCCAAGGGACGTTTGATCTGCAATCACATCTATCAGAGGACGTTTGAGCTGGATCACACTGCTGTCAGTCAGAGCGGTACTGAGCGAGGCTGGCCGCGAATCCCGCATCGCTCTCCGTATCTAGCGAGCTGGCTCCGCGAAGCTCCTGCCTCTGTCACGAATCAGCATCCACTACATCAGAGTGGATCACGACCTTCTGAATCAGCATCTATCAGCGAGGGACTCCCGAGCCGCCTCGCTGAATTCACCATCTTCTCAGTGGGACACGAAAGTGAAATCACGCATCTCATCGTAGAGTTGGAACTCTGACCTGTTCCTGTCTACGCTCTTATCACCTGCGAAGAATACTTATAACTCTGTCGCCTCACGCCCTATGTGAGTCTTAGTCTCCCCGTCCATCTCTCTTACGTTACTATGCCACTCGATCGCGGCTGATCTGCGTCACGCAATTCATGTTGCTAATACCACCGCAACTGATCTCTCAAGCATCTATCAGTTAGCGGCCTGCACGAATCTCACGTCGATCTTACTTAATACGAAATAGGCTCACGTGAATCGTGCTTAATCTATATGCCAGCTTGTCTTATCTCAAGTCACCTCGGATTCCGTCGTCGAACTCAATCTTCAGCAGGGACGCGACTGTAATCCACATCTATTTAGCAGGACGAGCGACTGATCTACGATCTTATCAGAGACGGACGAATCAAACATCTATTCAGGACGCGACGAATCACATCTATTAGAGGGACGGAGTGAATCACCTATTCAGAGGACGTGACTGAATCACAATCTATCAAGGGACGCGACTGAATCACTCTATTAGAGGGACGCGACCGAATCAACATCTATAGAGACGCGATGCTGAATCACATCTATTAGAGGACGCGACTGAATCACATCTATCAGAGGACGCGACTGAATCACACTCATAGAGGGACGCGACTGATCAATCTATTAGAGGAGCGACTGAATCACCTATTAGAGGACGCGACTGAACACACCTATTAGCAGGGACCCTCGACTGAATCACATCTATGTAAGGACGCGACTGATCACACCTATCTAGTGGATATCGCAAGCCAATCTTGGGACTGACTGACCACATCTATCAGAGGACACGTACTGAATCACATCTATCAGAGACGACTGAATCACATCTTGTAGAGCACACAAATATTCTGAAAAGAGCAAACAAAGTCACCTTTTTTTCACACTGTTTCTTATTTATTTCGTTCTGTCTCTGTCATCACACTGCAAACACACACACACACACACACAACAACACACACACACACACCACACACACACACATCACACCCGTCCCTCTGATAGATGTGATTCAGTCGTGTCCCTCTAATAGATGTGATTCAGTCACGTCCCTCTAATAGATGTGATTCAGTCGCATCCCTCTGATAGATGTGATTCAGTCGCATCCCTCTGATAGATGTGATTCAGCTGCGTCCCTCTCTGTTAGTCTTGCCGCCATTTTGTCATCTGGTGTCTAAGCGCTCTCTCTCTCTTTCTCTCGGCGGCTGCAGAGTCAAGCTTGACTCCCCAGAATGGTTACCATGACAACACCACTAAAGGTTTATCTGTGCCCATGACAACAGCTGATGCACTATAAGATTTGCCATGCCGTGATTTGGAACTGAGAGGGGGAGAGGAGGAGGAGTCATGAGGAATGGTAGAATGTAGAGGGGAGGGGAGGGGTGGACCACTGATCACACTGATTGTTTCAATCGTAAAGCTAAAATGACACTCTTATGGTATACGTGTGTGGGTGTGTGGAGTGAGCGTGCTCGCGTCCCCACCAACAAGCTATTTGTCTAGGTTTAAATATCTCAAGCACCACTAAAGTGGTGGCAATTTTTCACATTGAGGAGCTATTCACCGACAAACTGGTATGTGTCTGGTTCCTTCCCCAGTGACGTGTTTTATCAGCAGTTACTTTTACCCCTCTGATCCAGCCCTGTGTGTGCATGCATGTGAGTGTGTATGTGAGTGTGTATGTGAGTGTGTATGTGAGTGTGTATGTGAGTGTGCATGTGAGTGTGTATGTGAGTGTGTATGTCAGTGTGTATGTGAGTGTGTATGTGAGTGTGTATGTGCGAGACAGCTGAGGAGATGCATGGCTGTTAAATCACTCCACTGTCTGCTTTCTCTCCTCCAGAGTCCAGAGGGACCAGGGCCTTGGCTCTCCACTGGAGGTGAGAATTCTCAAATCAATTTCTCCTCCTTTTTCGCTCCATCTAGAATGGATTGCGTTCCACTGCTCCGGTCGGTTTGTAATTTAGAAAGTGTATGGCTCGAATACAGCTATTGTCAGCGGCGTAATCAAACATTCATGAGAGAGTGGAATCTGGGGAAAAGCAGGAATCTAGGTCATGGATGTGCCGACGAGTCTCAGACTCCTTCGCCGAAGTCACCTTCTCTCTCTTCTCTCTCTCTCTCTCTCTCTCTCTCTTCTCTCTTCTCTCTCTCTCTCCTCTCTTCTCTCTCTCATCTCTCTCTCTCCTTCAGACGATTACTCTCCTCCTTCGTTTCTCACTCACACTCATTCTCCCCTTTTTCTCTCATTTCTCATTTTGTACTTCCCCTTTCTCCTCTCACATCTCACTCCTTCTCTCTTTCATTTGTATTCTCCCTCTTCTCATTTCATCTTCTGCCCTGATCTTCTTGGCTCATCTCCTCTTTCCTCCTCTCCTGGGCTCTCTTCCTTCTCTCCTCTCCCTGTGGTTCCTCTTTCATTATCCTCTACTCCTGTGGTCCTCTCCCGTCCTTCTCCTCTCTCTGTGGCTTTCTCCCCTTCTCCCGTCCCTTTTTCGCCTCCTCCCTCATATGTGGCTCTTCCCCCCTCCTCTCTCTCTCTGTGGCTCCCTCCCTCTCCCCTTTCTTGTGGTCCTTCCTTCTACCCTTTCTCTGTGGCTTCTCTCCCCTTCTCCCTCTTCTGTGGCTTTTCCCTTCTCCTCCTTTCTCCATTCCTCTCCTCTCGCTGTGGCTCCTCTCTCCCTTCTCTTCTCTCTCTGTTAGGTCCATTTTGTATTTTTTCTTTTCACTTCTTGTTATTTTCCTTCAAAATATCTTATATTTTTCTTTCATCGTCTTCTCCAACAATAACAGCCATAATAGACAGCCAGGGGGCCAAATATGAACTCCCATTACCCAACCTTTTAACAAACCCTCCTAGAACACAGTACAGAAAAAGGTTTTGTCAGTGTAACCTAAGACGTTAAATATAGTGTCAGTAAGTAATGTGTTCTAGTAATGATGGACAGCTCATTTACAGACACTGACTCAGCACTTTTACAGTTTTACATGCCATCTCACAACCCAGCAGTGACAC
This sequence comes from Salvelinus sp. IW2-2015, assembly GCF_002910315.2. Lineage (NCBI taxonomy): Eukaryota > Metazoa > Chordata > Actinopteri > Salmoniformes > Salmonidae > Salvelinus > Salvelinus sp. IW2-2015. Next base: position 150,800 of record NW_019943002.1, on the reverse strand, counting down.
AGACCAACACATTACCACTGGCGACCTAGAGCCTGTCCCCAGTGTCACCATGGCCAGGCTGACTGGTTGGCTGGCTGGCTGGCTGGCTGACTGGCTGGCTGGCTGGCTGGCTCCACCATGCGTGTCACGCCAGACCTCTCTCTGCCAGACGAAAGGCAGGTCCTCCTCACGCAATATTATGTCAGAATGAGGACTCTATAGTCTGTAGTGCTGTCAAATATAATGCATCTGCCCTGCTGTGTGTGTGCATAAGTGAATGGCTATAAGAGTGTGTATGTGTGTGTGGCCTGCCTTTCCCCTGTTTCTCTGTGTGTTTATGTGTGTGTTGTGTTTGTATGTGTGCATGTTGAATATGTGCCTGTTTGAATTGAAAACAAGTCTCACCATGTTCCCCCTAAATCCATGGATCTCCACGTCCCTATCCCCCTCCCTCCTCTCTATCTCTCCTCTCTCTCACCTCCTCTCCTCTCTATCTCTCCTCTCTCTCCCCTCCCTCCTCTCTATCTCTCCTCTCTCTCCCCTCCCTCCTCTCTATCTCTCCTCTCTCTCCCCTCCTCTCCTCTCTCCCCCAGACAGGAGAATTGGGAGTGAAGCCGAGAGGCTGTGATCACATCTCTCATCGTGTTGGGAGTGAAGCCAGAAGCTTGTGTTATTCTATGTGTTCGAGCGTGAAGTGGGAGAAGCTTGTGTTTTCTTGTGTGTGGAGTGAAGCCGGAAGCTTGTGTTATTGAACTTGTGTTTGGGAGTGAAGGCGAGAAAGCCTATGTGTTATTCCTCGATTGTTGATTAGGAGTGAAGCGACGAAAGCTTGTGTGTATTCTTGGTCATGTTGGAGTCGAAGCTAGACGAAGCTATGTGGTAGTTCCTTGTGTTCGCGAAGGTGAAGCGCAGAGAACTTGTGATTATTAAATCGGATGTTGGAAGTGTAAGCCCGCGAGAAGCTTGTGGGTAATTCATGGCTGTTCAGGAGTGAAGCCCAGAGTCTTAGTGGATATATTCAATCATGATATTGGGACGTAGAAGCCGAAGAACGCATTGTGGTATTCTTGTGATTGGCAGTGAAGCGCGAGAATCAAGGCTGTGTGGTATTCTTCGTGTTGGAGTGAACGCCGAGAAGCTTGTCGTATTACTTCGTCGTTGGAGTGATCAGCCACGAAAGCTTGTTGTTAATTCTTGTTGCTTGGACCCGGTGAAGCCGAGAGAGCCTTCGTGGGTAAGTTCATAACGTGTTTGCGGTGAAGCCGACAGAGGCTTGTGCTCCTTCATCGTGTTGGACGATGAAGACGCGCAGAGGATCTTGATGGTAGTTAACTTGGTGTTGGAGTGAAGCCAAGAAAGTTTTGTGGTCTAAATTCTTTGGGTGTTGGAGTGAAGTCGCGAGAAGCTTTGTGGGTACTTCTTGTGTTGGTAGTGAAGCCATGAAGCTTATGTGTTTATTTCAGTATGGTTGGAGGTCGAAGCCAAGAAGCTTGTGTGTATTCTTTGGTGTTGGAGGTGCAAGTCGAGAAGCTTGGGGTGTTATGTCTGGTGAGTTTGGAGTGAAGGCGAGAGGGCTTGTGGGTATTCTATGTGGTTGGAGTTGAACCAATGCGAAGAGATAGTTGTCTATTTAGGGCCTAAGCTTGTTCTTAGTTTGGAGTGAAGCGAGAAGCGTTGTTGGTATCTTTGTGGGTGAAGACCAGAAGCTTGGTGTTATTTCTTGTGTTGGAGTCGAAAGCGAAAGCTTGTGTTCTATTCTTGTGGTTGGAGTGAAGGCAGAAAGCTTGTGGTATCTTGTGTGTGGGTGAAGCCGAGGAAGCTTGTGGTATTCATATGTTGGAGTGGAAGCCGAGAAGTGGTGTTTCTTCTGTGTTGGAGTGAGCCAGAGAAGCTTGTGTTATTTCTTGTTGGAGTGAAGCCGAGGAAGCTTGTGGTATTCTTGTGTTGGAGTGAAGCGTGAGAAGCTTGTGGTATTCATGTGTTGGAGTGAAGGCGGAGAGGGCTTGTGGTATTCTTGGTGTTGGAGTAAAGCAAGATAGCTTGTGTTATTCTTGTGTTGGAGTGAAGCCGAGAAAGCTTGTGTTATTCATATGTTTGGAGTGAAGGCGGAGAAGCTTGTGTATTCTTGTGTGGAGTGAAGCCGAGAAGCTTGGTGGTCATTCTGGCTGTTGGAGTGAAGTCCGAGAAGCTTTGGTTTGCTGAGTGGACATGTGTTTAGTTGCGTTGTTTGGAGGCCGTGAAGCCAGAGAACTTGTGGTTTCTTGTGTTGGAGCTAAGCCGAGAAGCTGTGTAGTTTCTTCTTTGTGTTGGAGATGAAGCCGAGAGGCTGTGATATTCATTGTGGTTGGAT
>NW_019943002.1:140222-148446 GCF_002910315.2 Salvelinus sp. IW2-2015 | reverse complement strand
CTCGCGTCTCTCTCTTCCCCTCTGCCTCTCTAGTCTTTCCTCCCTCCCTTCCTCTCCCTCTATCTCTCCTCTCTCCTCCTCACTCCTTCTCGATCTCTCTCTCTCTCCCCTCCCTACCTCTCCTATCTTCTCCTTCTCTCCCACTCCCTCCTCTTATTTCCTCTACTCTCCCTCTCTATCTCTCCTCTCCTCTCCCCTCCCTCCTCTCTATCTCTCCTCTCTCTCTCTCTATCTTTCCTCTCTCTCCCCTCCCTCCACCCTCATCTATCTCTCCTCTCTACTCTTCTCCCTCTCTCCCCTCCCTCCTCCTATCTCTCCTCTATCTCTCTCTCTCCTCTCCGCTCCCTCTAATCTCTCCTCTCTCTCTCCCTCCCTCCTCCTCTATCTCTCCTCTCTCTCCCCTCCTCCTCTCTATCTCGCCTCTCTCTCCTCTCTCTCTATCTCTTCCTCTCTATTCTCCTCTCTATCTCTCCTCTCTCTTCCCCTCCTCTCCTCCCTTATTAAGTGAAACGTGTGTGACTTCTCCAGCAGTGACACAGACCAATGGTTCGAACCCTCTCCATCTAATCATAATGTATGTTTTCAATACATATCGGGGCTGGGAGCCAGCAGTAACAGTAAGCCCTTGTCCTCCTCTTGGAAAACGTTGTCTCGTTTGACACTAAATAGCATGAGCAAAATAATGGGGAAATAAAAAATAGTTCACAGATTTCCACTATCCCTGCCACTGAATTCGGATTTCACCACAGAGAAATAATCACTAAGCATGTTGACGTGGGCTCGGGAGATTGAGGGACTATCGTTGCCACCATCTCAATACTAGCAGCAGCGTTTGCATAACTGGGATTTTCTATGAGTTCTGGTATAATCTGCCATCCATCAACAAGGAACTGGAGCAGCTCCAGAAAGGGGTAATAAAGAGCATTTAGCAGGCTACCAACCATAGCATTTTGTGGATATTCAATATGTTGGAGTGAAGCCAGCAAGACTATGTGTTATTCTATGGTGTTTTGAGAGCCTGAGAGCTGTGTTATTCTTGTGTTGGAGTGAAAGGTAGAATGTCTTTTGACTGGGTGAACCTGAACTGTGTTATCTTTGTGTTGGAGTGACCCAGAAGCTTGTGTTATTTCGTTGTGTTGGAGTGAAGCAAGAAGCTTGTGTTATTCTTGTTTGGAGTGAAGCCGAGAAGCTTGTGTTATTGCATAGTGTTGGAGTGGAAGCCGAGAAGCTTGTTTTGTTTGATAGCCTCAGAATTTGTTTCTTTGTTGGATGTGAAGCAAGAAGCTTGTTGTTATTTTGTGTTGGAGTGAAGCAGCAGTTGTAACTGGTATAAGCAACTTGTGTATTCTTGTTTGGAGTTGAAGCCAGAGGCTTGTGGTAATTCATGTCATTGGAGTGAAGACACGAGAGGCTTGTTTATTCATGTTAGTGATGCTTTATCTGTGTTGAGAGCGAGATGCTTGTGTTATTCTTGTGTTGGAACACGAAGCTTGATATGGAGTGAAGCCGAGAAGACTTTGTGTATTCTCTCTTGTTTGGAGTGAAGCGAGAAGCTTGTGTTATTCTTGTGTTGGAGTGAAGCAAGAAGCTTGTGTTTTCTTGTGTTGGAGTGAAGCCGAGAAGCTTGTGTTATTCTTGTGTTAGGGTGAAGCCGAGAAGCTTGTGTTATTCTTGTGTTGGAGTGAAGCGAGCAAAGCTTGTGTTATTCTTGATGTGAGTGAAGCAGAGGCTGTGTGTTATTCTTGGTTGTTGGAAGCTGAAGCGAGAAGCTTGTAGGTATTCTTGTGTTGGAGTGAAAGCCGAGAAGCTTTGGTTTCATATGTTGGAGTAAGCGAGAAGCTTGTGGTATTCTTGTGTTGGAGTGAAGCCAAGAAGCTTGTGTTATTCATTTGTTGGAGTAGAAGCCGAGAACTTGTGGTATTCTTGTGTGGAGTGAAGCCGAGAAGCTTGTGGTATTCTTCGTGTTGGAGTGAAGCCGAGAAGCTTGTAGTAATTCTTGTGTTGGAGTGAAGCCAGAGAAGCTTGTGTTATTCTTGTGATTGGAGTGAAGCCGAGAAGCTTTGTGGTATTCATGTGTTGGAGTTGAAGCCGAGAGGCTTGTGGTATTCATGTGTTGGAGTGAAGCCGAGAGGCTTGTGGTATTCTTGTGTTGGAGTGAAGCCAAGAAAGCTTGTGTATTCTGTGTTGGAGGTGAAGCGCGAGAAGCTTTTGGTTATTCTTGTGTTGGAGTGAAGCCGAGAGCTTTGTGTTTATCTCGTTGTGTTGGAGTGAAGGCAGAAGCTTGTGTTATTCTTGTGTTGGAGTGCAAGCGAGAAGCTTGGGTTTATTCTGTGAGTTGGAGTGAAGCCGAGAAGGCTTGTGGTATTCTATGTGGTTGGAGTTGACTAATGACGACGAGAAGGTTGAGCTTTCGTGCGCCATATGCTTCCATGTAGTGAAGCCGAGAGCTTGTTGGTATCTTTGTGTTGGAGTGAGCCAAGAAGCTTGGTGTTCATTTCTTGTGTGAGAGTGCAAAGCCGAGAAGCTTGTGTATTCTTGTGTTGGAGTTGAAGGCCGAGAAGCTTGTGGTATTCTTGTGTTTGGGTGAAGCGAGAAGCTTGTGGTATTCATCTTGTGAGTACCGGAAATAGGGTTTTTTGGAGTGAAGCCAGAGAAGCTTGTGTTATTTCAATATGTTGGAGTGAAGCCAGAGAAGCTTGTGGTATTCTTGTGTTGGAGTGAAGCCTGAGAAGCTTGGTGTTTTCATGTGTTTGGAGTGAAGCGAGAGGCTTGTGTGTATTCTTGGTGTTGGAGTAAGCCAAGAAGCTTGTGTTATTCTTGTGTTGGAGTGAAGCGACGAAGCTTGTGTATTCTATGTGTTGGAAGTGAAGCGCGGAGAAGCTTGTGGTATTCTTGTGTTTGGAGTGAAGCCAGAGAAGCTTGGTGTATTCTATGTTGGAGTGAAAGCCGAGAAGCTTGTGGTATTGCTTGTGTGGAGTGGAAGCCAAAGAAGCTTGTGTTAGTTGCTATGTTGTAGAACTTGTGTATTTGTGTTGACAAGCCGAGAAGCTGGTGTTTCTTCTTTGTGTGGAGTGAAGCCGAGAGCTGTGATATTCTTGTGGTTGGATGTGAAGCCGAGAGGTTGTGGTATTCTATGTGTTGGAGTGAAGGCCGAGAGGCTTGTGGTATTCTTTTGTGTTGGAGTGAAGCGAGAGCTTGTGTGTATTCACTTGTTGGAGTGAGGCGAGAAGTTTGTGGATTGCCTATGTGTTGGAGTGAAAGCGCAGAAAGGCTTGGTGTATATTCTTCGTGTTAGGAAGTGACAGCGAGAAGCTTGTGGTAGTCTAGTGTGGATGCCTAACTTGTGTTATCAAGTGGAGTGAAGCCAAGAAGCTTGTGGTATTCTGTGTGTTGGAGTGAAGCCGAGAAGCTTGTGTTATTCTTGAGTGTTGAGACGTTGGGTTTAGGGGAGCTCCGAGAAGCTTGGGATGTTCATTTGTGTTGGAGTGAAGCCGAGAGCGTTGTGGTTATTCCTTGGGTGATTGGAGTGAGCCGTACGAAGCTTGTGGGTATTCTTGTTGTGTTTTGTGAGTGAAGCCGAGAGCTTGTTGGTATTCTTGTGTGTGGAGTGAAGCCGAGAAGCTTTGTGTGTATTTTACTGTGTGGAGTGACGAGCGAGAAGCCTTGTGTGTATTCTTTGTGCTGGAGTGAAGCGAAAAGCTTGTGGTTTCTCATGTGTTGGAGTGAAGCCGAGAACTTTGTGGTACTTCTTGTGTTGGAGTGAAGCCGAGAAGCTTGTGTTATTGCATATGTTGGGGTGGATTAGCCGAGAAGCCTTGGGTATTGCTTGTGTTGGAGTAGCAACTAAGAAGCCTGTGTTAGTTGCGATATGGTTGGAGGGAAGCCGAGAAGCCTTGTGGTATTCTTGTGTTTCGGAGTGAAGCCGAGCTTGGGTATATTCTGGTGTTGGAAGGAAGCGAGGAAGGCTTGTAGTGATTCTTTGTAGTTGGAGTGAAGCCAAGAAGCTGTGTTCATTTCTTGTGTGGGAGTGAAGCGAGAGGCCTTGTGGTATTCATGGTGTTGGACGTGAAGCGAGAGGCTTGTGGTATTCATGTGTTTAGGAGTGAAGGCCGAGAGGCTTGTGGGTATTCTTGGTGTTGCGAGGTGGAAGCCAAGCAGAGCTCTGTGTTATTCTTGAGGTGTTGGGAGATGGACGCCGAGAAGCTGTGGGTCTGGTGTTGGAGTTGAAGCAAGAAGCTGATACGTGTTTATTCCAATATGTTGAGTGAGAGCCGCAAGGAAGCTTGTGGTGAATTCTATGTGTGGAGAGTGAAGCCGAGACAGCTTGGTGTTATATCCTGTTGGTTGGCAGTGAAGCCTGAGAGGCTTCACCGTGGTATTCCAGTGTTGGACGTGAAGCGAGAGGTTGTGGTATTCATGATGTTGCAGAGTGAAGCCGAGAGGGCTTGTGGTATTCCGTTGTGTTGGAGTGAAGGCCAAGAAGCTTGTGTTATTCTTGTTGGTTGGAGTGAAGCCGCGACAGCTTGTGGGTGTTAATTCCTCGTTGTGTTGGCATGTGAAGGAGAAAGACATTGTGGTTATTCTATGTGTTGGGAGTGAAGGCTGAGAAAGACGCTTGTGTTATGTCTTGTGTTGGAGTGAAAGCCAAGAGGTGTGGTGATTTCTTAGTGTTGGAGTTTGAGCGGGGAAGCTTGTGTATTCTTGTTGTTGGAGTGAAGCCGGAGGCTTGTGTTCATTCATATGTTGGAGTGGATGCCGGAGCAAGCTTGTGGTATTGTTTGTGTTGGAGTGAAGCCAAGAAGCTGTGTTTTCATATGTTGGAGTGAAGCCGAGAACTGTGGTCGGTATTCTTGTGTGGAAGTTGAAGCCGAGAAGCTTGTGGTATTCTTGTGTTGGAGTGAAGCCGAGAAGCTTGTAAGTATCTTGTGTTGGAGTGAAGCAAGAAGCTTGTGTTATTCTGTTGAGTGTTTGCGAAGTGAGAAGCCGAGATGGCTTCGGTGGTATTCATGTGTGGAGTGAGGCCGAAGGCTTGTGGGATTCATGAGTGTTGGAGTGAAGCCGATAGACAGGGAGGAGGGACTGTGGTATTGCTTGTGTTAAGAGTGAAGCCAAGAAAGCTTGCTGATCATTTCCTTTGTGTTGGAGTGAAGACCGAGAAGCTTCGTTGATGATGCTTGTGTTTGGGAGTGGAATGCCGAGAAGCTTGTGTTGTTCTTGGTGGTTGGAGTGGAAGGCGAGAAGTCTTGTGGTCTAGTTGGTCAGTTGGTGTTAGGAGGAGTCGAGAGCCAAGAAGGCGTTGTGGGTAGGGGATTATTCAATCTGGTGGGATCGATTTGGGAGTGGAAGCCGAAGAAGCTTGTGGTAATTCCTTGTGTTGGAGTGAAGCCGAGAAGCTTGTGGTTAGGGAGGAGTTCATATGTTGGGAGTGGAAGCCGAGAGCGGAGCGTGTGTGTGGATTGTTTGCACTTGGTGTGATGTGCGAGTTGAAAGCCAGGAAGCTTGTGATGTTAGTGTTCACTGTGGGTAGATTAATTGTTGTGTTTGGTGATGTGATAGAAAAGGCCGGTTAGACGGATGAGAGTGGGGGACTATGGATGGGCTTATCTTGTGTTTGGATAGATGTATTAGTTGTTGGAGGTGACAGAATGGTGGAGTGGTAGGGAGTAGGGGGAGTGAAGCCAGATGGAAGTCTTGTGGGGGTATTCTTTGTATTTGGGTGGGGGATGTGTGTGGTAGACGGACTCGGAGATGAAGCTTGTGGGTAAGTAGGGTATTTCTTTGTTGTTGGTATGGAGGTGAGACCAAACAGGACTTGTGTTATTCATATGTTGGAGTGAAGAAACAACGTGAAAAGAAGCTTTGGTGGTGTATTGTTTTGTGTATGTTGACGTGGTTGGTGTTGGAGGAGTGTAAGTTCCGGGATTAGCTTTTGTTGATTGTGGGGGTGTGATTAAAGTGGTTGTCTGATAACTTGTAAGGTTGGGTGGTTTGGTTGATGGTTGTGTTGGAGTGAAGCCGAGAGGCTTGTGGTATTCTTGTGTTGGAGTGAAGCCGAAAGGCTTGCGGTATTCATGTGTTGGAGTGAAGCCGAGAGGCTTGTGGTATTCATGTGTTGGAGTGAAGCCGAGAGGCTTGCAGTATTCATGTGTTGGGGTGAGGCCGAGAGGCTTGTTGTACTCATTAGTTTGAAATAGAGAGTATGTCCAATGATGTACTGTATGGGGGTTTGTATAACTGCACACACTACAACAGGCATCTACAACCCTGTTCCTGGAGTGCCATCGTCCTGTAGGTTTTCACTCCAACCCTGTTCCTGGAGAGCCATTGTTCTGTAGATTTTCACTCCAACCCTGTTCCTGGAGAGCCATCGTTCTGTAGGTTTTCACTCCAACCCTGTTCCTGGAGAGCCATCGTCCTGTAGGTTTTCACTCCAACCCTGTTCCTGGAGAGCCATCGTCCTGTAGGTTTTCACTCCAACCCTATTCCTGGAGAGCCATCATCCTGTAGGTTTTCACTCCAACCCTGTTCCTGGAGAGCCATCGTCCTGTAGGTTTTCACTCCAACCCTGTTCCTGGAGAGCGATCGTCCTGTAGGTTTTCACTCCAAACCTAATCTAGCACACCTGATTCTAATAATTAGCTGGTTGATAAGCTGAACCATGTTAGTTACAACTGGGTTTGGAGCGAAAACCTACATGAGGGTAGCTCTCCAGGAACAGGGTTGGAGATCCCTGCACTAGCGAGTCAATACATCGGAGTAGTATAGGGCAGAGGTGGCTGGTGTGATGAGCTATAGAAGGATGGGCTCATTGCAATGGCTGGAATGGAGTAAATGGAACAGTATCAAACACATCGAACGAATGGAAACCGTTGCATTAATTCCTTACCAGCCATTACAATGAGCCTGTCTTCCTATAACTCCTCCCACCAGCCTCCCTGGGTTGAAGTATACATGAAGTGTATGCATTACCCTCACCATATGACAGTTTTTCATAAGCCGGTGTTCACATTGAGTACATATTGTATATAGGCGGGAGACAGGGACATCAGATCACATTAAAAGGTCACAAACTCATTTCATACCCTCCCTTTCTACATCACTGTCAGGTTGGTAACAATGATTCGGGAGACAAGCACAGGAATGCGTAATAGCTTTTTTTATTAAGTCCCAAATTACGGCGTGCCATGTAAAGGGCACGGGGACGAAGACCCAACAAACATGTAACAAAAACACAGGGTTGAAACCCAAACGAAGAGCGAGGAGTACCTCGAATAAATACACACGCACACAATGAATCCCAAAACACACAGAACAGGTACGCACACGCACTAACGGACAATGTAACAATAATCGACCAGACCATGGAAACCAAAGGGCACATATATACAAATACTAATCAGTGGGAATTGGGGACAGGTGTGCACAATGAAAGTGACAATCACTCTCTTCGTTATCTCTCTGTTTAGACATCTTCGCCCATTCTCTCTGCTCTCCCCTCCCTCTCGCTCTCTCTTCATCGGAATAATCTGTCCCCCCCTTCCCCTCCCCCTCCCATCTCTCTTTCTCAGTCTGCCACTCCCACACTGTCTCACTTTCTCTTTCTCTTTTTCTATTTCCACATATCTACTTCTATCTCTACCCCTCCTTTTCTCATTTTCCCTCTGTTCATTATTCACTAGTGTCTGGAGAACCATTTTATGCTCAGTAGACCTTAAACGGAACTCATCCTCTCACCCACCCCCTGTGCCAAACCCCCTTCCCATTCCTTCTAGGGCCAGGACGATACCAGTATCGGAAATTTTTTTCCAAGGTAAAAAAAAAAACACGAAGCAGACCACACTCTTTGGTATTTTAAAAACCTGCTGTATTTTAAATATTATGTGCTACAGCTTGGAAATTAATAAATGTGACTCTGGATGACAACATGATATAAATGTGAATCTGGATGACAACATAATGTTTGTTTGCAACATTAGTGCTGTTTTCTAAAGAAGTTAAATCTGCTTTGTGTTTTGTTTCCTTGCAGCGTTACTGGTATTGTCCCGGCCCTAATTCCCTCACCCTTCCCTCCCCCTCCTCCCTCCCCCCTCAGTGCCTCACAAAGACTGACAAAAACCTATTTTGACAATCTCATCAATAACCCAGTGCCACCCAAACACAGCCCCAGCTCTGTATCAGTCCCAACCTTATCCCCATCCCAGCCCCAGACTCTGTATCAGTCCCA